>NW_027333284.1:0-41985 GCF_002575655.3 Aegilops tauschii subsp. strangulata | reverse complement strand
TACAAAACGGACAATCTCTTTCAAAGTATCAGGATTTCATCCGGAAACTCGTGTGTTACAAAGGGATTTCATTTTTTAAACCTTATTTGAACTCCTGACTTTTTGTGTGTTCAAAATGCACCATTCAAAGCCACATCATCATTTTTCAATCCTTTCTGACTTCATTTGTTATTTTTCATGCATTTACTAATTATTTTGAGCTATAAGACCCTAAAATTGAAAAGCATTTCAAATGAACTCTGAAAAGGTTGAAAGTTGGCATGATATCATCATTTCATCCACATAGCATGTGCAAGAAAGTGGAGAGGGTTACGGCAAAAACTGGATGCACTTCGTGTACAAAACGGACAATCTCTTTCAAAGTATCAGGATTTCATCCGGAAACTCGTCTGTTACAATGGGATTTCATTTTTTAAACCTTATTTGAACTCCTGACTTTTTGTGTGTTCAAAATGCACCATTCAAAGCCACATCATCATTTTTCAATCCTTTCTGACTTCATTTGTTATTTTTCATGCATTTACTAATTATTTTGAGCTATAAGACCCTAAAATTGAAAAGCATTTCAAATGAACGCTGAAAAGGTTGAAAGTTGGCATGATATCATCATTTCATCCACATAGCATTTGCAAGAAAGTGGAGAGGGTTACGGCAAAAACTAGATGCACTTCGTGTACAAAACGGACAATCTCTTTCAAAGTATCAGGATTTCATCCGGAAACTCGTGTGTTACAAAGCAATTTCATTTTTTAAACCTTATTTGAACTCCTGACTTTTTGTGTGTTCAAAATGCACCATTCAAAGCCACATCATCATTTTTCAATCCTTTCTGACTTCATTTGTTATTTTTCATGCATTTACTAATTATTTTGAGCTATAAGACCCTAAAATTGAAAAGCATTTCAAATGAACTCTGAAAAGGTTGAAAGTTGGCATGATATCATCATTTCATCCACATAGCATGTGCAAGAAAGTTGAGAGGGTTACGGCATAAACTGGATGCACTTCGTGAACAAAACGGACAATCTCTTTCAAAGTATCAGGATTTCATCTGGAAACTCGTGTGTTACAAAGGGATTTCATTTTTTAAACCTTATTTGAACTCCTGACTTTTTGTGTGTTCAAAATGCACCATTCAAAGCCACATCATCATTTTTCAATACTTTCTGACTTCATGTGTTATTTTTCATGCAATTACTAATTATTTTGAGCTATAAGACCCTAAAATTGAAAAGCATTTCAAATGAACCCTGAAAAGGTTGAAAGTTGGCATGATATCATCATTTCATCCACATAGCATGTGCAAGAAAGTGGAGAGGGTTACGGCTAAAACTGGATGCACTTCGTGTACAAAACGGACAATCTCTTTCAAAGTATCAGGATTTCATCCGGAAACTCGTCTGTTACAATGGGATTTCATTTTTTAAACCTTATTTGAACTCCTGACTTTTTGTGTGTTCAAAATGCACCATTCAAAGCCACATCATCATTTTTCAATCCTTTCTGACTTCATTTGTTATTTTTCATGCATTTACTAATTATTTTGAGCTATAAGACCCTAAAATTGAAAAGCATTTCAAATGAACTCTGAAAAGCTTGAAAGTTGGCATGATATCATCATTTCATCCACATAGCATGTGCAAGAAAGTGGAGAGGGTTACGGCAAAAACTGGATGCACTTCGTGTACAAAACGGACAATCTCTTTCAAAGTATCAGGATTTCATCCGGAAACTCGTGTGTTACAAAGGGATTTCATTTTTGAAACCTTATTTGAACTCCTGACTTTTGTGTGTTCAAAATGCACCATTCAAAGCCACATCATCATTTTTCAATCCTTTCTCACTTCATTTGTTATTTTTCATGCATTTACTAATTATTTTGAGCTATAAGACCCTAAAATTGAAAAGCATTTCAAATGAACTCTGAAAAGGTTGAAAGTTGGCATGATATCATCATTTCATCCACATAGCATGTGCAAGAAAGTGGAGAGGGTTACGGCAAAAACTGGATGCACTTCGTGTACAAAACGGACAATCTCTTTCAAAGTATCAGGATTTCATCCGGAAACTCGTGTGTTACAAAGGGATTTCATTTTTGAAACCTTATTTGAACTCTTGACTTTTTGTGTGTTCAAAATGCACCATTCAAAGCCACATCATCATTTTTCAATACTTTCTGACTTCATTTGTTATTTTTCATGCATTTACTAATTATTTTGAGCTATAAGACCCTAAAATTGAAAAGCATTTCAAATGAACCCTGAAAAGGTTGAAAGTTGGCATGATATCATCATTTCATCCACATAGCATGTGCAAGAAAGTTGAGAGGGTTACGGCATAAACTGGAAGCACTTCGTGTACAAAACGGACAATCTCTTTCAAAGTATCAGGATTTCATCCGGAAACTCGTGTGTTACAAAGGGATTTCATTTTTTAAACCTTATTTGAACTCCTGACTTTTTGTGTGTTCAAAATGCACCATTCAAAGCCACATCATCATTTTTCAATCCTTTCTGACTTCATTTGTTATTTTTCATGCATTTACTAATTATTTTGAGCTATAAGACCCTAAAATTGAAAAGCATTTCAAATGAACGCTGAAAAGGTTGAAAGTTGGCATGATATCATCATTTCATCCACATAGCATGTGCAAGAAAGTGGAGAGGGTTACGGCAAAAACTAGATGCACTTCGTGTACAAAACGGACAATCTCTTTCAAAGTATCAGGATTTCATCCGGAAACTCGTGTGTTACAAAGCAATTTCATTTTTTAAACCTTATTTGAACTCCTGACTTTTTGTGTGTTCAAAATGCACCATTCAAAGCCACATCATCATTTTTCAATCCTTTCTGACTTCATTTGTTATTTTTCATGCATTTACTAATTATTTTGAGCTATAAGACCCTAAAATTGAAAAGCATTTCAAATGAACCCTGAAAAGGTTGAAAGTTGGCATGATATCATCATTTCATCCACATAGCATGTGCAAGAAAGTTGAGAGGGTTACGGCATAAACTGGATGCACTTCGTGTACAAAACGGACAATCTCTTTCAAAGTATCAGGATTTCATCCGGAAACTCGTGTGTTACAAAGGGATTTCATTTTTTAAACCTTATTTGAACTCCTGACTTTTTGTGTGTTCAAAATGCACCATTCAAAGCCACATCATCATTTTTCAATCCTTTCTGACTTCATTTGTTATTTTTCATGCATTTACTAATTATTTTGAGCTATAAGACCCTAAAATTGAAAAGCATTTCAAATGAACGCTGAAAAGGTTGAAAGTTGGCATGATATCATCATTTCATCCACATAGCATGTGCAAGAAAGTGGAGAGGGTTACGGCAAAAACTAGATGCACTTCGTGTACAAAACGGACAATCTCTTTCAAAGTATCAGGATTTCATCCGGAAACTCGTGTGTTACAAAGCAATTTCATTTTTTAAACCTTATTTGAACTCCTGACTTTTTGTGTGTTCAAAATGCACCATTCAAAGCCACATCATCATTTTTCAATCCTTTCTGACTTCATTTGTTATTTTTCATGCATTTACTAATTATTTTGAGCTATAAGACCCTAAAATTGAAAAGCATTTCAAATGAACCCTGAAAAGGTTGAAAGTTGGCATGATATCATCATTTCATCCACATAGCATGTGCAAGAAAGTTGAGAGGGTTACGGCATAAACTGGATGCACTTCGTGTACAAAACGGACAATCTCTTTCAAAGTATCAGGATTTCATCCGGAAACTCGTGTGTTACAAAGGGATTTCATTTTTTAAACCTTATTTGAACTCCTGACTTTTTGTGTGTTCAAAATGCACCATTCAAAGCCACATCATCATTTTTCAATCCTTTCTGACTTCATTTGTTATTTTTCATGCATTTACTAATTATTTTGAGCTATAAGACCCTAAAATTGAAAAGCATTTCAAATGAACGCTGAAAAGGTTGAAAGTTGGCATGATATCATCATTTCATCCACATAGCATGTGCAAGAAAGTGGAGAGGGTTACGGCAAAAACTAGATGCACTTCGTGTACAAAACGGACAATCTCTTTCAAAGTATCAGGATTTCATCCGGAAACTCGTGTGTTACAAAGCAATTTCATTTTTTAAACCTTATTTGAACTCCTGACTTTTTGTGTGTTCAAAATGCACCATTCAAAGCCACATCATCATTTTTCAATCCTTTCTGACTTCATTTGTTATTTTTCATGCATTTACTAATTATTTTGAGCTATAAGACCCTAAAATTGAAAAGCATTTCAAATGAACTCTGAAAAGGTTGAAAGTTGGCATGATATCATCATTTCATCCACATAGCATGTGCAAGAAAGTTGAGAGGGTTACGGCATAAACTGGATGCACTTCGTGAACAAAACGGACAATGTCTTTCAAAGTATCTGGATTTCATCCGGAAACTCGTGTGTTACAAAGGGATTTCATTTTTTAAACTTTATTTGAACTCCTGACTTTTTGTGTGTTCAAAATGCACCATTCAAAGCCACATCATCATTTTTCACTCCTTTCTGACTTCATTTGTTATTTTTCATGCAATTACTAATTATTTTGAGCTATAAGACCCTAAAATTGAAAAGCATTTCAAATGAACCCTGAAAAGGTTGAAAGTTGGCATGATATCATCATTTCATCCACATAGCATGTGCAAGAAAGTGGAGAGGGTTACGGCAAAAACTGGATGCACTTCGTGTACAAAACGGACAATCTCTTTCAAAGTATCAGGATTTCATCCGGAAACTCGTCTGTTACAATGGGATTTCATTTTTTAAACCTTATTTGAACTCCTGACTTTTTGTGTGTTCAAAATGCACCATTCAAAGCCACATCATCATTTTTCAATCCTTTCTGACTTCATTTGTTATTTTTCATGCATTTACTAATTATTTCGAGCTATAAGACCCTAAAATTGAAAAGCATTTCAAATGACCTCTGAAAAGGTTGAAAGTTGGCATGATATCATCATTTCATCCACATAGCATGTGCAAGAAAGTTGAGAGGGTTACGGCATAAACTGGATGCACTTCGTGAACAAAACAGACAATCTCTTTCAAAGTATCTGGATTTCATCCGGAAACTCGTGTGTTACAAAGCAATTTCATTTTTTAAACCTTATTTGAACTCCTGACTTTTTGTGTGTTCAAAATGCACCATTCAAAGCCACATCATCATTTTTCAATCCTTTCTGACTTCATTTGTTATTTTTCATGCAATTACTAATTATTTTGAGCTATAGGACCCTAAAATTGAAAAGCATTTCAAATGAACCCTGAAAAGGTTGAAAGTTGGCATGATATCATCATTTCATCCACATAGCATGTGCAAGAAAGTGGAGAGGATTACGGCAAAAACTGGATGCACTTCGTGTACAAAACGGACAATCTCTTTCAAAGTATCAGGATTTCATCCGGAAACTCGTCTGTTACAATGGGATTTCATTTTTTAAACCTTATTTGAACTCCTGACTTTTTGTGTGTTCAAAATGCACCATTCAAAGCCACATCATCATTTTTCAATCCTTTCTGACTTCATTTGTTATTTTTCATGCAATTACTAATTATTTTGAGCTATAAGACCCTAAAATTGAAAAGCATTTCAAATGAACTCTGAAAAGGTTGAAAGTTGGCATGATATCATCATTTCATCCACATAGCATGTGCAAGAAAGTGGAGAGGGTTACGGCAAAAACTGGATGCACTTCGTGTACAAAACGGACAATCTCTTTCAAAGTATCAGGATTTCATCCGGAAACTCGTCTGTTACAATGGGATTTCATTTTTTAAACCTTATTTGAACTCCTGACTTTTTGTGTGTTCAAAATGCACCATTCAAAGCCACATCATCATTTTTCAATCCTTTCTGACTTCATTTGTTATTTTTCATGCAATTACTAATTATTTTGAGCTATAAGACCCTAAAATTGAAAAGCATTTCAAATGAACCCTGAAAAGGTTGAAAGTTGGCATGATATCATCATTTCATCCACATAGCATGTGCAAGAAAGTGGAGAGGGTTACGGCAAAAACTGGATGCACTTCGTGTACAAAACGGACAATCTCTTTCAAAGTATCAGGATTTCATCCGGAAACTCGTCTGTTACAATGGGATTTCCTTTTTTAAACCTTATTTGAACTCCTGACTTTTTGTGTGTTCAAAATGCACCATTCAAAGCCACATCATCATTTTTCAATCCTTTCTGACTTCATTTGTTATTTTTCATGCATTTACTAATTATTTTGAGCTATAAGACCCTAAAATTGAAAAGCATTTCAAATGAACTCTGAAAAGGTTGAAAGTTGGCATGATATCATCATTTCATCCACATAGCATGTGCAATAAAGTTGAGAGGGTTACGGCATAAACTGGATGCACTTCGTGAACAAAACGGACAATCTCTTTCAAAGTATCTGGATTTCATCCGGAAACTCGTGTGTTACAAAGCAATTTCATTTTTTAAACCTTATTTGAAATCCTGACTTTTTGTGTGTTCAAAATGCACCATTCAAAGCCACATCATCATTTTTCAATCCTTTCTGACTTCATTTGTTATTTTTCATGCAATTACTAATTATTTTGAGCTATAGGACCCTAAAATTGAAAAGCATTTCAAATGAACCCTGAAAAGGTTGAAAGTTGGCATGATATCATCATTTCATCCACATAGCATGTGCAAGAAAGTGGAGAGGGTTACGGCAAAAACTGGATGCACTTCGTGTACAAAACGGACAATCTCTTTCAAAGTATCAGGATTTCATCCGGAAACTCGTGTGTTACAAAGGGATTTCATTTTTTAAACTTTATTTGAACTCCTGACTTTTTGTGTGTTCAAAATGCACCATTCAAAGCCACATCATCATTTTTCAATCCTTTCTGACTTCATTTGTTATTTTTCATGCAATTACTAATTATTTTGAGCTATAAGACCCTAAAATTGAAAAGCATTTCAAATGAACCCTGAAAAGGTTGAAAGTTGGCATGATATCATCATTTCATCCACATAGCATGTGCAAGAAAGTGGAGAGGGTTACGGCAAAAACTGGATGCACTTCGTGTACAAAACGGACAATCTCTTTGAAAGTATCAGGATTTCATCCGGAAACTCGTCTGTTACAATGGGATTTCATTTTTTAAACCTTATTTGAACTCTTGACTTTTTGTGTGTTCAAAATGCACCATTCAAAGCCACATCTTCATTTTTCAATCCTTTCTGACTTCATTTGTTATTTTTCATGCATTTACTAATTATTTTGAGCTATAAGACCCTAAAATTGAAAAGCATTTCAAATGACCTCTGAAAAGGTTGAAAGTTGGCATGATATCATCATTTCATCCACATAGCATGTGCAAGAAAGTTGAGAGGGTTACGGCATAAACTGGATGCACTTCGTGAACAAAACGGACAATCTCTTTCAAAGTATGTGGATTTCATCCGGAAACTCGTGTGTTACAAAGCAATTTCATTTTTTAAACCTTATTTGAACTCCTGACTTTTTGTGTGTTCAAAATGCACCATTCAAAGCCACATCATCATTTTTCAATCCTTTCTGACTTCATTTGTTATTTTTCATGCAATTACTAATTATTTTGAGCTATAGGACCCTAAAATTGAAAAGCATTTCAAATGAACCCTGAAAAGGTTGAAAGTTGGCATGATATCATCATTTCATCCACATAGCATGTGCAAGAAAGTGGAGAGGATTACGGCAAAAACTGGATGCACTTCGTGTACAAAACGGACAATCTCTTTCAAAGTATCAGGATTTCATCCGGAAACTCGTCTGTTACAATGGGATTTCCTTTTTTAAACCTTATTTGAACTCCTGACTTTTTGTGTGTTCAAAATGCACCATTCAAAGCCACATCATCATTTTTCAATCCTTTCTGACTTCATTTGTTATTTTTCATGCATTTACTAATTATTTTGAGCTATAAGACCCTAAAATTGAAAAGCATTTCAAATGACCTCTGAAAAGGTTGAAAGTTGGCATGATATCATCATTTCATCCACATAGCATGTGCAAGAAAGTTGAGAGGGTTACGGCATAAACTGGATGCACTTCGTGAACAAAACGGACAATCTCTTTCAAAGTATGTGGATTTCATCCGGAAACTCGTGTGTTACAAAGCAATTTCATTTTTTAAACCTTATTTGAACTCCTGACTTTTTGTGTGTTCAAAATGCACCATTCAAAGCCACATCATCATTTTTCAATCCTTTCTGACTTCATTTGTTATTTTTCATGCAATTACTAATTATTTTGAGCTATAGGACCCTAAAATTGAAAAGCATTTCAAATGAACCCTGAAAAGGTTGAAAGTTGGCATGATATCATCATTTCATCCACATAGCATGTGCAAGAAAGTGGAGAGGATTACGGCAAAAACTGGATGCACTTCGTGTACAAAACGGACAATCTCTTTCAAAGTATCAGGATTTCATCCGGAAACTCGTCTGTTACAATGGGATTTCCTTTTTTAAACCTTATTTGAACTCCTGACTTTTTGTGTGTTCAAAATGCACCATTCAAAGCCACATCATCATTTTTCAATCCTTTCTGACTTCATTTGTTATTTTTCATGCATTTACTAATTATTTTGAGCTATAAGACCCTAAAATTGAAAAGCATTTCAAATGAACTCTGAAAAGGTTGAAAGTTGGCATGATATCATCATTTCATCCACATAGCATGTGCAAGAAAGTTGAGAGGGTTACGGCATAAACTGGATGCACTTCGTGAACAAAACGGACAATCTCTTTCAAAGTATCTGGATTTCATCCGGAAACTCGTGTGTTACAAAGCAATTTCATTTTTTAAACCTTATTTGAAATCCTGACTTTTTGTGTGTTCAAAATGCACCATTCAAAGCCACATCATCATTTTTCAATCCTTTCTGACTTCATTTGTTATTTTTCATGCAATTACTAATTATTTTGAGCTATAGGACCCTAAAATTGAAAAGCATTTCAAATGAACCCTGAAAAGGTTGAAAGTTGGCATGATATCATCATTTCATCCACATAGCATGATCAAGAAAGTGGAGAGGGTTACGGCAAAAACTGGATGCACTTCGTGTACAAAACGGACAATCTCTTTCAAAGTATCAGGATTTCATCCGGAAACTCGTCTGTTACAATGGGATTTCATTTTTTAAACCTTATTTGAACTCCTGACTTTTTGTGTGTTCAAAATGCACCATTCAAAGCCACATCATCATTTTTCAATCCTTTCTGACTTCATTTGTTATTTTTCATGCAATTACTAATTATTTTGAGCTATAAGACCCTAAAATTGAAAAGCATTTCAAATGAACCCTGAAAAGGTTGAAAGTTGGCATGATATCATAATTTCATCCACATAGCATGTGCAAGAAAGTGGAGAGGGTTACGGCAAAAACTGGATGCACTTCGTGTACAAAACGGACAATCTCTTTCAAAGTATCAGGATTTCATCCGGAAACTCGTCTGTTACAATGGGATTTCATTTTTTAAACCTTATTTGAACTCCTGACTTTTTGTGTGTTCAAAATGCACCATTCAAAGCCACATCATCATTTTTCAATCCTTTCTGACTTCATTTGTTATTTTTCATGCATTTACTAATTATTTTGAGCTATAAGACCCTAAAATTGAAAAGCATTTCAAATGACCTCTGAAAAGGTTGAAAGTTGGCATGATATCATCATTTCATCCACATAGCATGTGCAAGAAAGTGGAGAGGGTTACGGCAAAAACTGGATGCACTTCGTGTACAAAACGGACAATCTCTTTCAAAGTATCAGGATTTCATCCGGAAACTCGTCTGTTACAATGGGATTTCCTTTTTTAAACCTTATTTGAACTCCTGACTTTTTGTGTGTTCAAAATGCACCATTCAAAGCCACATCATCATTTTTCAATCCTTTCTGACTTCATTTGTTATTTTTCATGCATTTACTAATTATTTTGAGCTATAAGACCCTAAAATTGAAAAGCATTTCAAATGAACTCTGAAAAGGTTGAAAGTTGGCATGATATCATCATTTCATCCACATAGCATGTGCAAGAAAGTTGAGAGGGTTACGGCATAAACTGGATGCACTTCGTGAACAAAACGGACAATCTCTTTCAAAGTATCTGGATTTCATCCGGAAACTCGTGTGTTACAAAGCAATTTCATTTTTTAAACCTTATTTGAAATCCTGACTTTTTGTGTGTTCAAAATGCACCATTCAAAGCCACATCATCATTTTTCAATCCTTTCTGACTTCATTTGTTATTTTTCATGCAATTACTAATTATTTTGAGCTATAGGACCCTAAAATTGAAAAGCATTTCAAATGAACCCTGAAAAGGTTGAAAGTTGGCATGATATCATCATTTCATCCACATAGCATGTGCAAGAAAGTGGAGAGGGTTACGGCAAAAACTGGATGCACTTCGTGTACAAAACGGACAATCTCTTTCAAAGTATCAGGATTTCATCCGGAAACTCGTGTGTTACAAAGGGATTTCATTTTTTAAACTTTATTTGAACTCCTGACTTTTTGTGTGTTCAAAATGCACCATTCAAAGCCACATCATCATTTTTCAATCCTTTCTGACTTCATTTGTTATTTTTCATGCAATTACTAATTATTTTGAGCTATAAGACCCTAAAATTGAAAAGCATTTCAAATGAACCCTGAAAAGGTTGAAAGTTGGCATGATATCATAATTTCATCCACATAGCATGTGCAAGAAAGTGGAGAGGGTTACGGCAAAAACTGGATGCACTTCGTGTACAAAACGGACAATCTCTTTCAAAGTATCAGGATTTCATCCGGAAACTCGTCTGTTACAATGGGATTTCATTTTTTAAACCTTATTTGAACTCCTGACTTTTTGTGTGTTCAAAATGCACCATTCAAAGCCACATCATCATTTTTCAATCCTTTCTGACTTCATTTGTTATTTTTCATGCATTTACTAATTATTTTGAGCTATAAGACCCTAAAATTGAAAAGCATTTCAAATGACCTCTGAAAAGGTTGAAAGTTGGCATGATATCATCATTTCATCCACATAGCATGTGCAAGAAAGTGGAGAGGGTTACGGCAAAAACTGGATGCACTTCGTGTACAAAACGGACAATCTCTTTCAAAGTATCAGGATTTCATCCGGAAACTCGTCTGTTACAATGGGATTTCCTTTTTTAAACCTTATTTGAACTCCTGACTTTTTGTGTGTTCAAAATGCACCATTCAAAGCCACATCATCATTTTTCAATCCTTTCTGACTTCATTTGTTATTTTTCATGCATTTACTAATTATTTTGAGCTATAAGACCCTAAAATTGAAAAGCATTTCAAATGAACTCTGAAAAGGTTGAAAGTTGGCATGATATCATCATTTCATCCACATAGCATGTGCAAGAAAGTTGAGAGGGTTACGGCATAAACTGGATGCACTTCGTGAACAAAACGGACAATCTCTTTCAAAGTATCTGGATTTCATCCGGAAACTCGTGTGTTACAAAGCAATTTCATTTTTTAAACCTTATTTGAAATCCTGACTTTTTGTGTGTTCAAAATGCACCATTCAAAGCCACATCATCATTTTTCAATCCTTTCTGACTTCATTTGTTATTTTTCATGCAATTACTAATTATTTTGAGCTATAGGACCCTAAAATTGAAAAGCATTTCAAATGAACCCTGAAAAGGTTGAAAGTTGGCATGATATCATCATTTCATCCACATAGCATGTGCAAGAAAGTGGAGAGGGTTACGGCAAAAACTGGATGCACTTCGTGTACAAAACGGACAATCTCTTTCAAAGTATCAGGATTTCATCCGGAAACTCGTGTGTTACAAAGGGATTTCATTTTTTAAACTTTATTTGAACTCCTGACTTTTTGTGTGTTCAAAATGCACCATTCAAAGCCACATCATCATTTTTCAATCCTTTCTGACTTCATTTGTTATTTTTCATGCAATTACTAATTATTTTGAGCTATAAGACCCTAAAATTGAAAAGCATTTCAAATGAACCCTGAAAAGGTTGAAAGTTGGCATGATATCATCATTTCATCCACATAGCATGTGCAAGAAAGTGGAGAGGGTTACGGCAAAAACTGGATGCACTTCGTGTACAAAACGGACAATCTCTTTCAAAGTATCAGGATTTCATCCGGAAACTCGTCTGTTACAATGGGATTTCATTTTTTAAACCTTATTTGAACTCCTGACTTTTTGTGTGTTCAAAATGCACCATTCAAAGCCACATCATCATTTTTCAATCCTTTCTGACTTCATTTGTTATTTTTCATGCATTTACTAATTATTTTGAGCTATAAGACCCTAAAATTGAAAAGCATTTCAAATGACCTCTGAAAAGGTTGAAAGTTGGCATGATATCATCATTTCATCCACATAGCATGTGCAAGAAAGTTGAGAGGGTTACGGCATAAACTGGATGCACTTCGTGAACAAAACGGACAATCTCTTTCAAAGTATCTGGATTTCATCCGGAAACTCGTGTGTTACAAAGCAATTTCATTTTTTAAACCTTATTTGAACTCCTGACTTTTTGTGTGTTCAAAATGCACCATTCAAAGCCACATCATCATTTTTCAATCCTTTCTGACTTCATTTGTTATTTTTCATGCATTTACTAATTATTTTGAGCTATAGGACCCTAAAATTGAAAAGCATTTCAAATGAACCCTGAAAAGGTTGAAAGTTGGCATGATATCATCATTTCATCCACATAGCATGTGCAAGAAAGTGGAGAGGATTACGGCAAAAACTGGATGCACTTCGTGTACAAAACGGACAATCTCTTTCAAAGTATCAGGATTTCATCCGGAAACTCGTCTGTTACAATGGGATTTCATTTTTTAAACCTTATTTGAACTCCTGACTTTTTGTGTGTTCAAAATGCACCATTCAAAGCCACATCATCATTTTTCAATCCTTTCTGACTTCATTTGTTATTTTTCATGCAATTACTAATTATTTTGAGCTATAAGACCCTAAAATTGAAAAGCATTTCAAATGAACTCTGAAAAGGTTGAAAGTTGGCATGATATCATCATTTCATCCACATAGCATGTGCAAGAAAGTGGAGAGGGTTACGGCAAAAACTGGATGCACTTCGTGTACAAAACGGACAATCTCTTTCAAAGTATCAGGATTTCATCCGGAAACTCGTCTGTTACAATGGGATTTCATTTTTTAAACCTTATTTGAACTCCTGACTTTTTGTGTGTTCAAAATGCACCATTCAAAGCCACATCATCATTTTTCAATCCTTTCTGACTTCATTTGTTACTTTTCATGCAATTACTAATTATTTTGAGCTATAAGACCCTAAAATTGAAAAGCATTTCAAATGAACCCTGAAAAGGTTGAAAGTTGGCATGATATCATCATTTCATCCACATAGCATGTGCAAGAAAGTGGAGAGGGTTACGGCAAAAACTGGATGAACTTCGTGTACAAAACGGACAATCTCTTTCAAAGTATCAGGATTTCATCCGGAAACTCGTCTGTTACAATGGGATTTCCTTTTTTAAACCTTATTTGAACTCCTGACTTTTTGTGTGTTCAAAATGCACCATTCAAAGCCACATCATCATTTTTCAATCCTTTCTGACTTCATTTGTTATTTTTCATGCATTTACTAATTATTTTGAGCTATAAGACCCTAAAATTGAAAAGCATTTCAAATGACCTCTGAAAAGGTTGAAAGTTGGCATGATATCATCATTTCATCCACATAGCATGTGCAAGAAAGTGGAGAGGGTTACGGCATAAACTGGATGCACTTCGTGAACAAAACGGACAATCTCTTTCAATGTATCTGGATTTCATCCGGAAACTCGTGTGTTACAAAGCAATTTCATTTTTTAAACCTTATTTGAACTCCTGACTTTTTGTGTGTTCAAAATGCACCATTCAAAGCCACATCATCATTTTTCAATCCTTTCTGACTTCATTTGTTATTTTTCATGCAATTACTAATTATTTTGAGCTATAGGACCCTAAAATTGAAAAGCATTTCAAATGAACCCTTAAAAGGTTGAAAGTTGGCATGATATCATCATTTCATCCACATAGCATGTGCAAGAAAGTGGAGAGGATTACGGCAAAAACTGGATGCACTTCGTGTACAAAACGGACAATCTCTTTCAAAGTATCAGGATTTCATCCGGAAACTCGTCTGTTACAATGGGATTTCATTTTTTAAACCTTATTTGAACTCCTGACTTTTTGTGTGTTCAAAATGCACCATTCAAAGCCACATCATCATTTTTCAATCCTTTCTGACTTCATTTGTTATTTTTCATGCAATTACTAATTATTTTGAGCTATAAGACCCTAAAATTGAAAAGCATTTCAAATGAACTCTGAAAAGGTTGAAAGTTGGCATGATATCATCATTTCATCCACATAGCATGTGCAAGAAAGTGGAGAGGGTTACGGCAAAAACTGGATGCACTTCGTGTACAAAACGGACAATCTCTTTCAAAGTATCAGGATTTCATCCGGAAACTCGTATGTTACAATGGGATTTCATTTTTTAAACCTTATTTGAACTCCTGACTTTTTGTGTGTTCAAAATGCACCATTCAAAGCCACATCATCATTTTTCAATCCTTTCTGACTTCATTTGTTATTTTTCATGCAATTACTAATTATTTTGAGCTATAAGACCCTAAAATTGAAAAGCATTTCAAATGAACCCTGAAAAGGTTGAAAGTTGGCATGATATCATCATTTCATCCACATAGCATGTGCAAGAAAGTGGAGAGGGTTACGGCAAAAACTGGATGCACTTCGTGTACAAAACGGACAATCTCTTTCAAAGTATCAGGATTTCATCCGGAAACTCGTCTGTTACAATGGGATTTCCTTTTTTAAACCTTATTTGAACTCCTGACTTTTTGTGTGTTCAAAATGCACCATTCAAAGCCACATCATCATTTTTCAATCCTTTCTGACTTCATTTGTTATTTTTCATGCATTTACTAATTATTTTGAGCTATAAGACCCTAAAATTGAAAAGCATTTCAAATGAACTCTGAAAAGGTTGAAAGTTGGCATGATATCATCATTTCATCCACATAGCATGTGCAAGAAAGTTGAGAGGGTTACGGCATAAACTGGATGCACTTCGTGAACAAAACGGACAATCTCTTTCAAAGTATCTGGATTTCATCCGGAAACTCGTGTGTTACAAAGCAATTTCATTTTTTAAACCTTATTTGAACTCCTGACTTTTTGTGTGTTCAAAATGCACCATTCAAAGCCACATCATCATTTTTCAATCCTTTCTGACTTCATTTGTTATTTTTCATGCAATTACTAATTATTTTGAGCTATAAGACCCTAAAATTGAAAAGCATTTCAAATGAACTCTGAAAAGGTTGAAAGTTGGCATGATATCATCATTTCATCCACATAGCATGTGCAAGAAAGTGGAGAGGGTTACGGCAAAAACTGGATGCACTTCGTGTACAAAACGGACAATCTCTTTCAAAGTATCAGGATTTCATCCGGAAACTCGTCTGTTACAATGGGATTTCATTTTTTAAACCTTATTTGAACTCCTGACTTTTTGTGTGTTCAAAATGCACCATTCAAAGCCACATCATCATTTTTCAATCCTTTCTGACTTCATTTGTTATTTTTCATGCAATTACTAATTATTTTGAGCTATAAGACCCTAAAATTGAAAAGCATTTCAAATGAACCCTGAAAAGGTTGAAAGTTGGCATGATATCATCATTTCATCCACATAGCATGTGCAAGAAAGTGGAGAGGGTTACGGCAAAAACTGGATGCACTTCGTGTACAAAACGGACAATCTCTTTCAAAGTATCAGGATTTCATCCGGAAACTCGTCTGTTACAATGGGATTTCCTTTTTTAAACCTTATTTGAACTCCTGACTTTTTGTGTGTTCAAAATGCACCATTCAAAGCCACATCATCATTTTTAATCCTTTCTGACTTCATTTGTTATTTTTCATGCATTTACTAATTATTTTGAGCTATAAGACCCTAAAATTGAAAAGCATTTCAAATGACCTCTGAAAAGGTTGAAAGTTGGCATGATATCATCATTTCATCCACATAGCATGTGCAAGAAAGTTGAGAGGGTTACGGCATAAACTGGATGCACTTCGTGAACAAAACGGACAATCTCTTTCAAAGTATCTGGATTTCATCCGGAAACTCGTGTGTTACAAAGCAATTTCATTTTTTAAACCTTATTTGAACTCCTGACTTTTTGTGTGTTCAAAATGCACCATTCAAAGCCACATCATCATTTTTCAATCCTTTCTGACTTCATTTGTTATTTTTCATGCAATTACTAATTATTTTGAGCTATAAGACCCTAAAATTGAAAAGCATTTCAAATGAACTCTGAAAAGGTTGAAAGTTGGCATGATATCATCATTTCATCCACATAGCATGTGCAAGAAAGTGGAGAGGATTACGGCAAAAACTGGATGCACTTCGTGTACAAAACGGACAATCTCTTTCAAAGTATCAGGATTTCATCCGGAAACTCGTCTGTTACAATGGGATTTCATTTTTTAAACCTTATTTGAACTCCTGACTTTTTGTGTGTTCAAAATGCACCATTCAAAGCCACATCATCATTTTTCAATCCTTTCTGACTTCATTTGTTATTTTTCATGCAATTACTAATTATTTTGAGCTATAGGACCGTAAAATTGAAAAGCATTTCAAATGAACCCTGAAAAGGTTGAAAGTTGGCATGATATCATCATTTCATCCACATAGCATGTGCAAGAAAGTGGAGAGGATTACGGCAAAAACTGGATGCACTTCGTGTACAAAACGGACAATCTCTTTCAAAGTATCAGGATTTCATCCGGAAACTCGTCTGTTACAATGGGATTTCATTTTTTAAACCTTATTTGAACTCCTGACTTTTTGTGTGTTCAAAATGCACCATTCAAAGCCACATCATCATTTTTCAATCCTTTCTGACTTCATTTGTTATTTTTCATGCAATTACTAATTATTTTGAGCTATAAGACCCTAAAATTGAAAAGCATTTCAAATGAACTCTGAAAAGGTTGAAAGTTGGCATGATATCATCATTTCATCCACATAGCATGTGCAAGAAAGTGGAGAGGGTTACGGCAAAAACTGGATGCACTTCGTGTACAAAACGGACAATCTCTTTCAAAGTATCAGGATTTCATCCGGAAACTCGTCTGTTACAATGGGATTTCATTTTTTAAACCTTATTTGAACTCCTGACTTTTTGTGTGTTCAAAATGCACCATTCAAAGCCACATCATCATTTTTCAATCCTTTCTGACTTCATTTGTTATTTTTCATGCAATTACTAATTATTTTGAGCTATAAGACCCTAAAATTGAAAAGCATTTCAAATGAACCCTGAAAAGGTTGAAAGTTGGCATGATATCATCATTTCATCCACATAGCATGTGCAAGAAAGTGGAGAGGGTTACGGCAAAAACTGGATGCACTTCGTGTACAAAACGGACAATCTCTTTCAAAGTATCAGGATTTCATCCGGAAACTCGTCTGTTACAATGGGATTTCCTTTTTTAAACCTTATTTGAACTCCTGACTTTTTGTGTGTTCAAAATGCACCATTCAAAGCCACATCATCATTTTTCAATCCTTTCTGACTTCATTTGTTATTTTTCATGCATTTACTAATTATTTTGAGCTATAAGACCCTAAAATTGAAAAGCATTTCAAATGAACTCTGAAAAGGTTGAAAGTTGGCATGATATCATCATTTCATCCACATAGCATGTGCAAGAAAGTTGAGAGGGTTACGGCATAAACTGGATGCACTTCGTGAACAAAACGGACAATCTCTTTCAAAGTATCTGGATTTCATCCGGAAACTCGTGTGTTACAAAGCAATTTCATTTTTTAAACCTTATTTGAACTCCTGACTTTTTGTGTGTTCAAAATGCACCATTCAAAGCCACATCATCATTTTTCAATCCTTTCTGACTTCATTTGTTATTTTTCATGCAATTACTAATTATTTTGAGCTATAAGACCCTAAAATTGAAAAGCATTTCAAATGAACTCTGAAAAGGTTGAAAGTTGGCATGATATCATCATTTCATCCACATAGCATGTGCAAGAAAGTGGAGAGGGTTACGGCAAAAACTGGATGCACTTCGTGTACAAAACGGACAATCTCTTTCAAAGTATCAGGATTTCATCCGGAAACTCGTCTGTTACAATGGGATTTCATTTTTTAAACCTTATTTGAACTCCTGACTTTTTGTGTGTTCAAAATGCACCATTCAAAGCCACATCATCATTTTTCAATCCTTTCTGACTTCATTTGTTATTTTTCATGCAATTACTAATTATTTTGAGCTATAAGACCCTAAAATTGAAAAGCATTTCAAATGAACCCTGAAAAGGTTGAAAGTTGGCATGATATCATCATTTCATCCACATAGCATGTGCAAGAAAGTGGAGAGGGTTACGGCAAAAACTGGATGCACTTCGTGTACAAAACGGACAATCTCTTTCAAAGTATCAGGATTTCATCCGGAAACTCGTCTGTTACAATGGGATTTCCTTTTTTAAACCTTATTTGAACTCCTGACTTTTTGTGTGTTCAAAATGCACCATTCAAAGCCACATCATCATTTTTCAATCCTTTCTGACTTCATTTGTTATTTTTCATGCATTTACTAATTATTTTGAGCTATAAGACCCTAAAATTGAAAAGCATTTCAAATGAACTCTGAAAAGGTTGAAAGTTGGCATGATATCATCATTTCATCCACATAGCATGTGCAAGAAAGTTGAGAGGGTTACGGCATAAACTGGATGCACTTCGTGAACAAAACGGACAATCTCTTTCAAAGTATCTGGATTTCATCCGGAAACTCGTGTGTTACAAAGCAATTTCATTTTTTAAACCTTATTTGAACTCCTGACTTTTTGTGTGTTCAAAATGCACCATTCAAAGCCACATCATCATTTTTCAATCCTTTCTGACTTCATTTGTTATTTTTCATGCAATTACTAATTATTTTGAGCTATAAGACCCTAAAATTGAAAAGCATTTCAAATGAACTCTGAAAAGGTTGAAAGTTGGCATGATATCATCATTTCATCCACATAGCATGTGCAAGAAAGTGGAGAGGGTTACGGCAAAAACTGGATGCACTTCGTGTACAAAACGGACAATCTCTTTCAAAGTATCAGGATTTCATCCGGAAACTCGTCTGTTACAATGGGATTTCATTTTTTAAACCTTATTTGAACTCCTGACTTTTTGTGTGTTCAAAATGCACCATTCAAAGCCACATCATCATTTTTCAATCCTTTCTGACTTCATTTGTTATTTTTCATGCAATTACTAATTATTTTGAGCTATAAGACCCTAAAATTGAAAAGCATTTCAAATGAACCCTGAAAAGGTTGAAAGTTGGCATGATATCATCATTTCATCCACATAGAATGTGCAAGAAAGTGGAGAGGGTTACGGCAAAAACTGGATGCACTTCGTGTACAAAACGGACAATCTCTTTCAAAGTATCAGGATTTCATCCGGAAACTCGTCTGTTACAATGGGATTTCCTTTTTTAAACCTTATTTGAACTCCTGACTTTTTGTGTGTTCAAAATGCACCATTCAAAGCCACATCATCATTTTTCAATCCTTTCTGACTTCATTTGTTATTTTTCATGCATTTACTAATTATTTTGAGCTATAAGACCCTAAAATTGAAAAGCATTTCAAATGACCTCTGAAAAGGTTGAAAGTTGGCATGATATCATCATTTCATCCACATAGCATGTGCAAGAAAGTTGAGAGGGTTACGGCATAAACTGGATGCACTTCGTGAACAAAACGGACAATCTCTTTCAAAGTATCTGGATTTCATCCGGAAACTCGTGTGTTACAAAGCAATTTCATTTTTTAAACCTTATTTGAACTCCTGACTTTTTGTGTGTTCAAAATGCACCATTCAAAGCCACATCATCATTTTTCAATCCTTTCTGACTTCATTTGTTATTTTTCATGCAATTACTAATTATTTTGAGCTATAGGACCGTAAAATTGAAAAGCATTTCAAATGAACCCTGAAAAGGTTGAAAGTTGGCATGATATCATCATTTCATCCACATAGCATGTGCAAGAAAGTGGAGAGGATTACGGCAAAAACTGGATGCACTTCGTGTACAAAACGGACAATCTCTTTCAAAGTATCAGGATTTCATCCGGAAACTCGTCTGTTACAATGGGATTTCATTTTTTAAACCTTATTTGAACTCCTGACTTTTTGTGTGTTCAAAATGCACCATTCAAAGCCACATCATCATTTTTCAATCCTTTCTGACTTCATTTGTTATTTTTCATGCAATTACTAATTATTTTGAGCTATAAGACCCTAAAATTGAAAAGCATTTCAAATGAACCCTGAAAAGGTTGAAAGTTGGCATGATATCATCATTTCATCCACATAGCATGTGCAAGAAAGTGGAGAGGGTTACGGCAAAAACTGGATGCACTTCGTGTACAAAACGGACAATCTCTTTCAAAGTATCAGGATTTCATCCGGAAACTCGTCTGTTACAATGGGATTTCATTTTTTAAACCTTATTTGAACTCCTGACTTTTTGTGTGTTCAAAATGCACCATTCAAAGCCACATCATCATTTTTCAATCCTTTCTGACTTCATTTGTTATTTTTCATGCAATTACTAATTATTTTGAGCTATAAGACCCTAAAATTGAAAAGCATTTCAAATGAACCCTGAAAAGGTTGAAAGTTGGCATGATATCATCATTTCATCCACATAGCATGTGCAAGAAAGTGGAGAGGGTTACGGCAAAAACTGGATGCACTTCGTGTACAAAACGGACAATCTCTTTCAAAGTTTCTGGATTTCATCCGGAAACTCGTCTGTTACAATGGGATTTCCTTTTTTAAACCTTATTTGAACTCCTGACTTTTTGTGTGTTCAAAATGCACCATTCAAAGCCACATCATCATTTTTCAATCCTTTCTGACTTCATTTTTTATTTTTCATGCATTTACTAATTATTTTTAGCTATAAGACCCTAAAATTGAAAAGCATTTCAAATGAACTCTGAAAAGGTTGAAAGTTGGCATGATATCATCATTTCATCCACATAGCATGTGCAAGAAAGTTGAGAGGGTTACGGCATAAACTGGATGCACTTCGTGAACAAAACGAACAATCTCTTTCAAAGTATCTGGATTTCATCCGGAAACTCGTGTGTTACAAAGCAATTTCATTTTTTAAACCTTATTTGAACTCCTGACTTTTTGTGTGTTCAAAATGCACCATTCAAAGCCACATCATCATTTTTCAATCCTTTCTGACTTCATTTGTTATTTTTCATGCAATTACTAATTATTTTGAGCTATAGGACCCTAAAATTGAAAAGCATTTCAAATGAACCCTGAAAAGGTTGAAAGTTGGCATGATATCATCATTTCATCCACATAGCATGTGCAAGAAAGTGGAGAGGATTACGGCAAAAACTGGATGCACTTCGTGTACAAAACGGACAATCTCTTTCAAAGTATCAGGATTTCATCCGGAAACTCGTCTGTTACAATGGGATTTCATTTTTTAAACCTTATTTGAACTCCTGACTTTTTGTGTGTTCAAAATGCACCATTCAAAGCCACATCATCATTTTTCAATCCTTTCTGACTTCATTTGTTATTTTTCATGCAATTACTAATTATTTTGAGCTATAAGACCCTAAAATTGAAAAGCATTTCAAATGAACTCTGAAAAGGTTGAAAGTTGGCATGATATCATCATTTCATCCACATAGCATGTGCAAGAAAGTTGAGAGGGTTACGGCATAAACTGGATGCACTTCGTGTACAAAACGGACAATCTCTTTCAAAGTGTCTGGATTTCATCCGGAAACTCGTGTGTTACAAAGGGATTTCATTTTTTAAACCTTATTTGAACTCCTGACTTTTTGTGTGTTCAAAATGCACCATTCAAAGCCACATCATCATTTTTCAATCCTTTCTGACTTCATTTGTTATTTTTCATGCATTTACTAATTATTTTGAGCTATAAGACCCTAAAATTGAAAAGCATTTCAAATGAACTCTGAAAAGGTTGAAAGTTGGCATGATATCATCATTTCATCCACATAGCATGTGCAAGAAAGTTGAGAGGGTTACGGCATAAACTGGATGCACTTCGTGAACAAAACGGACAATCTCTTTCAAAGTATCTGGATTTCATCCGGAAACTCGTGTGTTACAAAGGGATTTCATTTTTTAGACCTTATTTGAACTCCTGACTTTTTGTGTGTTCAAAATGCACCATTCAAAGCCACATCATCATTTTTCAATCCTTTCAGACTTCATTTGTTATTTTTCATGCAATTACTAATTATTTTGAGCTATAAGACCCTAAAATTGAAAAGCATTTCAAATGAACCCTGAAAAGGTTGAAAGTTGGCATGATATCATCATTTCATCCACATAGCATGTGCAAGAAAGTGGAGAGGGTTACGGCAAAAACTGGATGCACTTCGTGTACAAAACGGACAATCTCTTTCAAAGTGTCTGGATTTCATCCGGAAACTCGTGTGTTACAAAGGGATTTCATTTTTTAAACCTTATTTGAACTCCTGACTTTTTGTGTGTTCAAAATGCACCATTCAAAGCCACATCATCATTTTTCAATCCTTTCTGACTTCATTTGTTATTTTTCATGCAATTACTAATTATTTTGAGCTATAAGACCCTAAAATTGAAAAGCATTTCAACTGAACCCTGAAAAGGTTGAAAGTTGGCATGATATCATCATTTCATCCACATAGCATGTGCAAGAAAGTGGAGAGGATTACGGCAAAAACTGGATGCACTTCGTGTACAAAACGGACAATCTCTTTCAAAGTATCAGGATTTCATCCGGAAACTCGTATGTTACAATGGGATTTCATTTTTTAAACCTTATTTGAACTCCTGACTTTTTGTGTGTTCAAAATGCACCATTCAAAGCCACATCATCATTTTTCAATCCTTTCTGACTTCATTTGTTATTTTTCATGCAATTACTAATTATTTTGAGCTATAAGACCCTAAAATTGAAAAGCATTCCAAATGAACTCTGAAAATGTTGAAAGTTGGCATGATATCATCATTTCATCCACATAGCATGTGCAAGAAAGTGGAGAGGGTTACGGCAAAAACTGGATGCACTTCGTGTACAAAATGGACAATCTCTTTCAAAGTATCAGGATTTCATCCGGAAACTCGTCTGTTACAATGGGATTTCCTTTTTTAAACCTTATTTGAACTCCTGACTTTTTGTGTGTTCAAAATGCACCATTCAAAGCCACATCATCATTTTTCAATCCTTTCTGACTTCATTTGTTATTTTTCATTCATTTACTAATTATTTTGAGCTATAAGACCCTAAAATTGAAAAGCATTTCAAATGAACTCTGAAAAGGTTGAAAGTTGGCATGATATCATCATTTCATCCACATAGCATGTGCAAGAAAGTTGAGAGGGTTACGGCATAAACTGGATGCACTTCGTGAACAAAATGGACAATCTCTTTCAAAGTATCTGGATTTCATCCGGAAACTCGTGTGTTACAAAGCAATTTCATTTTTTAAACCTTATTTGAACTCCTGACTTTTTGTGTGTTCAAAATGCACCATTCAAAGCCACATCATCATTTTTCAATCCTTTCTGACTTCATTTGTTATTTTTCATGCAATTACTAATTATTTTGAGCTATAAGACCCTAAAATTGAAAAGCATTTCAAATGAACTCTGAAAAGGTTGAAAGTTGGCATGATATCATCATTTCATCCACATAGCATGTGCAAGAAAGTGGAGAGGGTTACGGCAAAAACTGGATGCACTTCGTGTACAAAACGGACAATCTCTTTCAAAGTATCAGGATTTCATCCGGAAACTCGTCTGTTACAATGGGATTTCATTTTTTAAACCTTATTTGAACTCCTGACTTTTTGTGTGTTCAAAATGCACCATTCAAAGCCACATCATCATTTTTCAATCCTTTCTGACTTCATTTGTTATTTTTCATGCAATTACTAATTATTTTGAGCTATAAGACCCTAAAATTGAAAAGCATTTCAAATGAACCCTGAAAAGGTTGAAAGTTGGCATGATATCATCATTTCATCCACATAGCATGTGCAAGAAAGTGGAGAGGGTTACGGCAAAAACTGGATGCACTTCGTGTACAAAACGGACAATCTCTTTCAAAGTATCAGGATTTCATCCGGAAACTCGTCTGTTACAATGGGATTTCCTTTTTTAAACCTTATTTGAACTCCTGACTTTTTGTGTGTTCAAAATGCACCATTCAAAGCCACATCATCATTTTTCAATCCTTTCTGACTTCATTTGTTATTTTTCATGCATTTACTAATTATTTTGAGCTATAAGACCCTAAAATTGAAAAGCATTTCAAATGACCTCTGAAAAGGTTGAAAGTTGGCATGATATCATCATTTCATCCACATAGCATGTGCAAGAAAGTTGAGAGGGTTACGGCATAAACTGGATGCACTTCGTGAACAAAACGGACAATCTCTTTCAAAGTATCTGGATTTCATCCGAAAACTCGTGTGTTACAAAGCAATTTCATTTTTTAAACCTTATTTGAACTCCTGACTTTTTGTGTGTTCAAAATGCACCATTCAAAGCCACATCATCATTTTTCAATCCTTTCTGACTTCATTTGTTATTTTTCATGCAATTACTAATTATTTTGAGCTATAGGACCGTAAAATTGAAAAGCATTTCAAATGAACCCTGAAAAGGTTGAAAGTTGGCATGATATCATCATTTCATCCACATAGCATGTGCAAGAAAGTGGAGAGGATTACGGCAAAAACTGGATGCACTTCGTGTACAAAACGGACAATCTCTTTCAAAGTATCAGGATTTCATCCGGAAACTCGTCTGTTACAATGGGATTTCATTTTTTAAACCTTATTTGAACTCCTGACTTTTTGTGTGTTCAAAATGCACCATTCAAAGCCACATCATCATTTTTCAATCCTTTCTGACTTCATTTGTTATTTTTCATGCAATTACTAATTATTTTTGAGCTATAAGACCCTAAAATTGAAAAGCATTTCAAATGAACTCTGAAAAGGTTGAAAGTTGGCATAATATCATCATTTCATCCACATAGCATGTGCAAGAAAGTGGAGAGGGTTACGGCAAAAACTGGATGCACTTCGTGTACAAAACGGACAATCTCTTTCAAAGTATCAGGATTTCATCCGGAAACTCGTCTGTTACAATGGGATTTCATTTTTTAAACCTTATTTGAACTCCTGACTTTTTGTGTGTTCAAAATGCACCATTCAAAGCCACATCATCATTTTTCAATCCTTTCTGACTTCATTTGTTATTTTTCATGCAATTACTAATTATTTTGAGCTATAAGACCCTAAAATTGAAAAGCATTTCAAATGAACCCTGAAAAGGTTGAAAGTTGGCATGATATCATCATTTCATCCACATAGCATGTGCAAGAAAGTGGAGAGGGTTACGGCAAAAACTGGATGCACTTCGTGTACAAAACGGACAATCTCTTTCAAAGTATCTGGATTTCATCCGGAAACTCGTCTGTTACAATGGGATTTCCTTTTTAAACCTTATTTGAACTCCTGACTTTTTGTGTGTTCAAAATGCACCATTCAAAGCCACATCATCATTTTTCAATCCTTTCTGACTTCATTTTTTATTTTTCATGCATTTACTAATTATTTTGAGCTATAAGACCCTAAAATTGAAAAGCATTTCAAATGAACTCTGAAAAGGTTGAAAGTTGGCATGATATCATCATTTCATCCACATAGCATGTGCAAGAAAGTTGAGAGGGTTACGGCATAAACTGGATGCACTTCGTGAACAAAACGAACAATCTCTTTCAAAGTATCTGGATTTCATCCGGAAACTCGTGTGTTACAAAGCAATTTCATTTTTTAAACCTTATTTGAACTCCTGACTTTTTGTGTGTTCAAAATGCACCATTCAAAGCCACATCATCATTTTTCAATCCTTTCTGACTTCATTTGTTATTTTTCATGCAATTACTAATTATTTTGAGCTATAGGACCCTAAAATTGAAAAGCATTTCAAATGAACCCTGAAAAGGTTGAAAGTTGGCATGATATCATCATTTCATCCACATAGCATGTGCAAGAAAGTGGAGAGGATTACGGCAAAAACTGGATGCACTTCGTGTACAAAACGGACAATCTCTTTCAAAGTATCAGGATTTCATCCGGAAACTCGTCTGTTACAATGGGATTTCATTTTTTAAACCTTATTTGAACTCCTGACTTTTTGTGTGTTCAAAATGCACCATTCAAAGCCACATCATCATTTTTCAATCCTTTCTGACTTCATTTGTTATTTTTCATGCAATTACTAATTATTTTGAGCTATAAGACACTAAAATTGAAAAGCATTTCAAATGAACTCTGAAAAGGTTGAAAGTGCATGATATCATCATTTCATCCACATAGCATGTGCAAGAAAGTTGAGAGGGTTACGGCATAAACTGGATGCACTTCGTGTACAAAACGGACAATCTCTTTCAAAGTGTCTGGATTTCATCCAGAAACTCGTGTGTTACAAAGGGATTTCATTTTTTAAACCTTATTTGAACTCCTGACTTTTTGTGTGTTCAAAATGCACCATTCAAAGCCACATCATCATTTTTCAATCCTTTCTGACTTCATTTGTTATTTTTCATGCATTTACTAATTATTTTGAGCTATAAGACCCTAAAATTGAAAAGCATTTCAAATGAACTCTGAAAAGGTTGAAAGTTGGCATGATATCATCATTTCATCCACATAGCATGTGCAAGAAAGTTGAGAGGGTTACGGCATAAACTGGATGCACTTCGTGAACAAAACGGACAATCTCTTTCAAAGTATCTGGATTTCATCCGGAAACTCGTGTGTTACAAAGGGATTTCATTTTTTAGACCTTATTTGAACTCCTGACTTTTTGTGTGTTCAAAATGCACCATTCAAAGCCACATCATCATTTTTCAATCCTTTCAGACTTCATTTGTTATTTTTCATGCAATTACTAATTATTTTGAGCTATAAGACCCTAAAATTGAAAAGCATTTCAAATGAACCCTGAAAAGGTTGAAAGTTGGCATGATATCATCATTTCATCCACATAGCATGTGCAAGAAAGTGGAGAGGGTTACGGCAAAAACTGGATGCACTTCGTGTACAAAACGGACAATCTCTTTCAAAGTATCAGGATTTCATCCGGAAACTCGTCTGTTACAATGGGATTTCATTTTTTAAACCTTATTTGAACTCCTGACTTTTTGTGTGTTCAAAATGCACCATTCAAAGCCACATCATCATTTTTCAATCCTTTCTGACTTCATTTGTTATTTTTCATGCAATTACTAATTATTTTGAGCTATAAGACCCTAAAATTGAAAAGCATTTCAAATGAACTCTGAAAAGGTTGAAAGTTGGCATGATATCGTCATTTCATCCACATAGCATGTGCAAGAAAGTGGAGAGGGTTACGGCAAAAATGGATGCACTTCGTGTACAAAACGGACAATCTCTTTCAAAGTATCAGGATTTCATCCGGAAACTCGTCTGTTACAATGGGATTTCATTTTTTAAACCTTATTTGAACTCCTGACTTTTTGTGTGTTCAAAATGCACCATTCAAAGCCACATCATCATTTTTCAATCCTTTCTGACTTCATTTGTTATTTTTCATGCAATTACTAATTATTTTGAGCTATAAGACCCTAAAATTGAAAAGCATTTCAAATGAACTCTGAAAAGGTTGAAAGTTGGCATAATATCATCATTTCATCCACATAGCATGTGCAAGAAAGTGGAGAGGGTTACGGCAAAAACTGGATGCACTTCGTGTACAAAACGGACAATCTCTTTCAAAGTATCAGGATTTCATCCGGAAACTCGTCTGTTACAATGGGATTTCATTTTTTAAACCTTATTTGAACTCCTGACTTTTTGTGTGTTCAAAATGCACCATTCAAAGCCACATCATCATTTTCAATCCTTTCTGACTTCATTTGTTATTTTTCATGCAATTACTAATTATTTTGAGCTATAAGACCCTAAAATTGAAAAGCATTTCAAATGAACCCTGAAAAGGTTGAAAGTTGGCATGATATCATCATTTCATCCACATAGCATGTGCAAGAAAGTGGAGAGGGTTACGGCAAAAACTGGATGCACTTCGTGTACAAAACGGACAATCTCTTTCAAAGTATCTGGATTTCATCCGGAAACTCGTCTGTTACAATGGGATTTCCTTTTTTAAACCTTATTTGAACTCCTGACTTTTTGTGTGTTCAAAATGCACCATTCAAAGCCACATCATCATTTTTCAATCCTTTCTGACTTCATTTTTTATTTTTCATGCATTTACTAATTATTTTGAGCTATAAGACCCTAAAATTGAAAAGCATTTCAAATGAACTCTGAAAAGGTTGAAAGTTGGCATGATATCATCATTTCATCCACATAGCATGTGCAAGAAAGTTGAGAGGGTTACGGCATAAACTGGATGCACTTCGTGAACAAAACGAACAATCTCTTTCAAAGTATCAGGATTTCATCCGGAAACTCGTGTGTTACAAAGCAATTTCATTTTTTTAAACCTTATTTGAACTCCTGACTTTTTGTGTGTTCAAAATGCACCATTCAAAGCCACATCATCATTTTTCAATCCTTTCTGACTTCATTTGTTATTTTTCATGCAATTACTAATTATTTTGAGCTATAGGACCCTAAAATTGAAAAGCATTTCAAATGAACCCTGAAAAGGTTGAAAGTTGGCATGATATCATCATTTCATCCACATAGCATGTGCAAGAAAGTGGAGAGGATTACGGCAAAAACTGGATGCACTTCGTGTACAAAACGGACAATCTCTTTCAAAGTATCAGGATTTCATCCGGAAACTCGTCTGTTACAATGGATTTCATTTTTTAAACCTTATTTGAACTCCTGACTTTTTGTGTGTTCAAAATGCACCATTCAAAGCCACATCATCATTTTTCAATCCTTTCTGACTTCATTTTTTATTTTTCATGCATTTACTAATTATTTTGAGCTATAAGACCCTAAAATTGAAAAGCATTTCAAATGAACTCTGAAAAGGTTGAAAGTTGGCATGATATCATCATTTCATCCACATAGCATGTGCAAGAAAGTTGAGAGGGTTACGGCATAAACTGGATGCACTTCGTGAACAAAACGAACAATCTCTTTCAAAGTATCAGGATTTCATCCGGAAACTCGTGTGTTACAAAGCAATTTCATTTTTTAAACCTTATTTGAACTCCTGACTTTTTGTGTGTTCAAAATGCACCATTCAAAGCCACATCATCATTTTTCAATCCTTTCTGACTTCATTTGTTATTTTTCATGCAATTACTAATTATTTTGAGCTATAGGACCCTAAAATTGAAAAGCATTTCAAATGAACCCTGAAAAGGTTGAAAGTTGGCATGATATCATCATTTCATCCACATAGCATGTGCAAGAAAGTGGAGAGGATTACGGCAAAAACTGGATGCACTTCGTGTACAAAACGGACAATCTCTTTCAAAGTATCAGGATTTCATCCGGAAACTCGTCTGTTACAATGGGATTTCATTTTTTAAACCTTATTTGAACTCCTGACTTTTTGTGTGTTCAAAATGCACCATTCAAAGCCACATCATCATTTTTCAATCCTTTCTGACTTCATTTGTTATTTTTCATGCAATTACTAATTATTTTGAGCTATAAGACACTAAAATTGAAAAGCATTTCAAATGAACTCTGAAAAGGTTGAAAGTTGGCATGATATCATCATTTCATCCACATAGCATGTGCAAGAAAGTTGAGAGGGTTACGGCATAAACTGGATGCACTTCGTGTACAAAACGGACAATCTCTTTCAAAGTATCTGGATTTCATCCGGAAACTCGTGTGTTACAAAGGGATTTCATTTTTTAAACCTTATTTGAACTCCTGACTTTTTGTGTGTTCAAAATGCACCATTCAAAGCCACATCATCATTTTTCAATCCTTTCTGACTTCATTTGTTATTTTTCATGCATTTACTAATTATTTTGAGCTATAAGACCCTAAAATTGAAAAGCATTTCAAATGAACTCTGAAAAGGTTGAAAGTTGGCATGATATCATCATTTCATCCACATAGCATGTGCAAGAAAGTGGAGAGGGTTACGGCAAAAACTAGATGCACTTCGTGTACAAAACGGACAATCTCTTTCAAAGTATCAGGATTTCATCCGGAAACTCGTCTGTTACAATGGGATTTCATTTTTTAAACCTTATTTGAACTCCTGACTTTTTGTGTGTTCAAAATGCACCATTCAAAGCCACATCATCATTTTTCAATCCTTTCTGACTTCATTTGTTATTTTTCATGCAATTACTAATTATTTTGAGCTATAAGACCCTAAAATTGAAAAGCATTTCAAATGAACTCTGAAAAGGTTGAAAGTTGGCATGATATCGTCATTTCATCCACATAGCATGTGCAAGAAAGTGGAGAGGGGTTACGGCAAAAACTGGATGCACTTCGTGTACAAAACGGACAATCTCTTTCAAAGTATCAGGATTTCATCCGGAAACTCGTCTGTTACAATGGGATTTCATTTTTTAAACCTTATTTGAACTCCTGACTTTTTGTGTGTTCAAAATGCACCATTCAAAGCCACATCATCATTTTTCAATCCTTTCTGACTTCATTTGTTATTTTTCATGCAATTACTAATTATTTTGAGCTATAAGACCCTAAAATTGAAAAGCATTTCAAATGAACTCTGAAAAGGTTGAAAGTTGGCATAATATCATCATTTCATCCACATAGCATGTGCAAGAAAGTGGAGAGGGTTACGGCAAAAACTGGATGCACTTCGTGTACAAAACGGACAATCTCTTTCAAAGTATCAGGATTTCATCCGGAAACTCGTCTGTTACAATGGGATTTCATTTTTTAAACCTTATTTGAACTCCTGACTTTTTGTGTGTTCAAAATGCACCATTCAAAGCCACATCATCATTTTTCAATCCTTTCTGACTTCATTTGTTATTTTTCATGCAATTACTAATTATTTTGAGCTATAAGACCCTAAAATTGAAAAGCATTTCAAATGAACCCTGAAAAGGTTGAAAGTTGGCATGATATCATCATTTCATCCACATAGCATGTGCAAGAAAGTGGAGAGGGTTACGGCAAAAACTGGATGCACTTCGTGTACAAAACGGACAATCTCTTTCAAAGTATCTGGATTTCATCCGGAAACTCGTCTGTTACAATGGGATTTCCTTTTTTAAACCTTATTTGAACTCCTGACTTTTTGTGTGTTCAAAATGCACCATTCAAAGCCACATCATCATTTTTCAATCCTTTCTGACTTCATTTTTTATTTTTCATGCATTTACTAATTATTTTGAGCTATAAGACCCTAAAATTGAAAAGCATTTCAAATGAACTCTGAAAAGGTTGAAAGTTGGCATGATATCATCATTTCATCCACATAGCATGTGCAAGAAAGTTGAGAGGGTTACGGCATAAACTGGATGCACTTCGTGAACAAAACGAACAATCTCTTTCAAAGTATCTGGATTTCATCCGGAAACTCGTGTGTTACAAAGCAATTTCATTTTTTAAACCTTATTTGAACTCCTGACTTTTTGTGTGTTCAAAATGCACCATTCAAAGCCACATCATCATTTTTCAATCCTTTCTGACTTCATTTGTTATTTTTCATGCAATTACTAATTATTTTGAGCTATAGGACCCTAAAATTGAAAAGCATTTCAAATGAACCCTGAAAAGGTTGAAAGTTGGCATGATATCATCATTTCATCCACATAGCATGTGCAAGAAAGTGGAGAGGATTACGGCAAAAACTGGATGCACTTCGTGTACAAAACGGACAATCTCTTTCAAAGTATCAGGATTTCATCCGGAAACTCGTCTGTTACAATGGGATTTCATTTTTTAAACCTTATTTGAACTCCTGACTTTTTGTGTGTTCAAAATGCACCATTCAAAGCCACATCATCATTTTTCAATCCTTTCTGACTTCATTTGTTATTTTTCATGCAATTACTAATTATTTTGAGCTATAAGACACTAAAATTGAAAAGCATTTCAAATGAACTCTGAAAAGGTTGAAAGTTGGCATGATATCATCATTTCATCCACATAGCATGTGCAAGAAAGTTGAGAGGGTTACGGCATAAACTGGATGCACTTCGTGTACAAAACGGACAATCTCTTTCAAAGTGTCTGGATTTCATCCGGAAACTCGTGTGTTACAAAGGGATTTCATTTTTTAAACCTTATTTGAACTCCTGACTTTTTGTGTGTTCAAAATGCACCATTCAAAGCCACATCATCATTTTTCAATCCTTTCTGACTTCATTTGTTATTTTTCATGCATTTACTAATTATTTTGAGCTATAAGACCCTAAAATTGAAAAGCATTTCAAATGAACTCTGAAAAGGTTGAAAGTTGGCATGATATCATCATTTCATCCACATAGCATGTGCAAGAAAGTTGAGAGGGTTACGGCATAAACTGGATGCACTTCGTGAACAAAACGGACAATCTCTTTCAAAGTATCTGGATTTCATCCGGAAACTCGTGTGTTACAAAGGGATTTCATTTTTTAGACCTTATTTGAACTCCTGACTTTTTGTGTGTTCAAAATGCACCATTCAAAGCACATCATCATTTTTCAATCCTTTCAGACTTCATTTGTTATTTTTCATGCAATTACTAATTATTTTGAGCTATAAGACCCTAAAATTGAAAAGCATTTCAAATGAACCCTGAAAAGGTTGAAAGTTGCATGATATCATCATTTCATCCACATAGCATGTGCAAGAAAGTGGAGAGGGTTACGGCAAAAACTGGATGCACTTCGTGTACAAAACGGACAATCTCTTTCAAAGTGTCTGGATTTCATCCGGAAACTCGTGTGTTACAAAGGGATTTCATTTTTTAAACCTTATTTGAACTCCTGACTTTTTGTGTGTTCAAAATGCACCATTCAAAGCCACATCATCATTTTTCAATCCTTTCTGACTTCATTTGTTATTTTTCATGCAATTACTAATTATTTTGAGCTATAAGACCCTAAAATTGAAAAGCATTTCAAATGAACCCTGAAAAGGTTGAAAGTTGGCATGATATCATCATTTCATCCACATAGCATGTGCAAGAAAGTGGAGAGGATTACGGCAAAAACTGGATGCACTTCGTGTACAAAACGGACAATCTCTTTCAAAGTATCAGGATTTCATCCGGAAACTCGTATGTTACAATGGGATTTCATTTTTTAAACCTTATTTGAACTCCTGACTTTTTGTGTGTTCAAAATGCACCATTCAAAGCCACATCATCATTTTTCAATCCTTTCTGACTTCATTTGTTATTTTTCATGCAATTACTAATTATTTTGAGCTATAAGACCCTAAAATTGAAAAGCATTCCAAATGAACTCTGAAAATGTTGAAAGTTGGCATGATATCATCATTTCATCCACATAGCATGTGCAATAAAGTTGAGAGGGTTACGGCAAAAACTGGATGCACTTCGTGTACAAAACGGACAATCTCTTTCAAAGTATCAGGATTTCATCCGGAAAACTCGTCTGTTACAAAGGGTTCATTTTTTAAACCTTATTTGAACTCCTGACTTTTTGTGTGTTCAAAATGCACCATTCAAAGCCACATCATCATTTTTCAATCCTTTCTGACTTCATTTGTTATTTTTCATGCATTTACTAATTATTTTGAGCTATAAGACCCTAAAATTGAAAAGCATTTCAAATGAACCTGAAAGGTTGAAAGTTGGCATGATATCATCATTTCATCCACATAGCATGTGCAAGAAAGTGGAGAGGGTTACGGCAAAAACTGGATGCACTTCGTGTACAAAACGGACAATCTCTTTCAAAGTATCAGGATTTCATCCGGAAACTCGTCTGTTACAATGGGATTTCATTTTTTAAACCTTATTTGAACTCCTGACTTTGTGTGTGTTCAAAATGCACCATTCAAAGCCACATCATCATTTTTCAATCCTTTCTGACTTCATTTGTTATTTTTCATGCATTTACTAATTATTTTGAGCTATAAGACCCTAAAATTGAAAAGCATTTCAAATGAACTCTGAAAAGGTTGAAAGTTGGCATGATATCATCATTTCATCCACATAGCATGTGCAAGAAAGTTGAGAGGGTTACGGCATAAACTGGATGCACTTCGTGTACAAAACGGACAATCTCTTTCAAAGTATCAGGATTTCATCCGGAAACTCGTGTTTTACAAAGGGATTTCAGTTTTTAAACCTTATTTGAACTCCTTACTTTTTGTGTGTTCAAAATGCACCATTCAAAGCCACATCATCATTTTTCAATCCTTTCTGACTTCATTTGTTATTTTTCATGCATTTACTAATTATTTTGAGCTATAAGACCCTAAAATTGAAAAGCATTTCAAATGAACTCTGAAAAGGTTGAAAGTTGGCATGATATCGTCATTTCATCCACATAGCATGTGCAAGAAAGTGGAGAGGGTTACGGCAAAAACTGGATGCACTTCGTGTACAAAACGGACAATCTCTTTCAAAGTATCAGGATTTCATCCGGAAACTCGTCTGTTACAATGGATTTCATTTTTTAAACCTTATTTGAACTCCTGACTTTTTGTGTGTTCAAAATGCACCATTCAAAGCCACATCATCATTTTTCAATCCTTTCTGACTTCATTTGTTATTTTTCATGCATTTACTAATTATTTTGAGCTATAAGACCCTAAAATTGAAAAGCATTTCAAATGAACTCTGAAAAGGTTGAAAGTTGGCATGATATCATCATTTCATCCACATAGCATGTGCAAGAAAGTTGAGAGGGTTACGGCATAAACTGGATGCACTTCGTGTACAAAACGGACAATCTCTTTCAAAGTATCTGGATTTCATCCGGAAACTCGTCGTGTTACAAAGGGATTTCATTTTTTAAACCTTATTTGAACTCCTGACTTTTTGTGTGTTCAAAATGCACCATTCAAAGCCACATCATCATTTTTCAATCCTTTCTGACTTCATTTGTTATTTTTCATGCATTTACTAATTATTTTGAGCTATAAGACCCTAAAATTGAAAAGCATTTCAAATGAACTCTGAAAAGGTTGAAAGTTGGCATGATATCATCATTTCATCCACATAGCATGTGCAAGAAAGTGGAGAGGGTTACGGCAAAAACTAGATGCACTTCGTGTACAAAACGGACAATCTCTTTCAAAGTATCAGGATTTCATCCGGAAACTCGTCTGTTACAATGGGATTTCATTTTTTAAACCTTATTTGAACTCCTGACTTTTTGTGTGTTCAAAATGCACCATTCAAAGCCACATCATCATTTTTCAATCCTTTCTGACTTCATTTGTTATTTTTCATGCAATTACTAATTATTTTGAGCTATAAGACCCTAAAATTGAAAAGCATTTCAAATGAACTCTGAAAAGGTTGAAAGTTGGCATGATATCGTCATTTCATCCACATAGCATGTGCAAGAAAGTGGAGAGGGTTACGGCAAAAACTGGATGCACTTCGTGTACAAAACGGACAATCTCTTTCAAAGTATCAGGATTTCATCCGGAAACTCGTCTGTTACAATGGGATTTCATTTTTTAAACCTTATTTGAACTCCTGACTTTTTGTGTGTTCAAAATGCACCATTCAAAGCCACATCATCTTTTTTCAATCCTTTCTGACTTCATTTGTTATTTTTCATGCATTTACTAATTATTTTGAGCTATAAGACCCTAAAATTGAAAAGCATTTCAAATGAACTCTGAAAAGGTTGAAAGTTGGCATGATATCGTCATTTCATCCACATAGCATGTGCAAGAAAGTGGAGAGGGTTACGGCAAAAACTGGATGCACTTCGTGTACAAAACGGACAATCTCTTTCAAAGTATCAGGATTTCATCCGGAAACTCGTCTGTTATAGTGGGATTTCATTTTTTAAACCTTATTTGAACTCCTGACTTTTTGTGTGTTCAAAATGCACCATTCAAAGCCACATCATCATTTTTCAATCCTTTCTGACTTCATTTGTTATTTTTCATGCATTTACTAATTATTTTGAGCTATAAGACCCTAAAATTGAAAAGCATTTCAAATGAACTCTGAAAAGGTTGAAAGTTGGCATGATATCATCATTTCATCCACATAGCATGTGCAAGAAAGTTGAGAGGGTTACGACATAAACTGGATGCACTTCGTGTACAAAACGGACAATCTCTTTCAAAGTATCTGGATTTCATCCGGAAACTCGTGTGTTACAAAGGGATTTCATTTTTTAAACCTTATTTGAACTCCTGACTTTTTGTGTGTTCAAAATGCACCATTCAAAGCCACATCATCATTTTTCAATCCTTTCTGACTTCATTTGTTATTTTTCATGCATTTACTAATTATTTTGAGCTATAAGACCCTAAAATTGAAAAGCATTTCAAATGAACTCTGAAAAGGTTGAAAGTTGGCATGATATCATCATTTCATCCACATAGCATGTGCAAGAAAGTGGAGAGGGTTACGGCAAAAACTAGATGCACTTCGTGTACAAAACGGACAATCTCTTTCAAAGTATCAGGATTTCATCCGAAACTCGTCTGTTACAATGGGATTCATTTTTTAAACCTTATTTGAACTCCTGACTTTTTGTGTGTTCAAAATGCACCATTCAAAGCCACATCATCATTTTTCAATCCTTTCTGACTTCATTTGTTATTTTTCATGCAATTACTAATTATTTTGAGCTATAAGACCCTAAAATTGAAAAGCATTTCAAATGAACTCTGAAAAGGTTGAAAGTTGGCATGATATCGTCATTTCATCCACATAGCATGTGCAAGAAAGTGGAGAGGGTTACGGCAAAAACTGGATGCACTTCGTGTACAAAACGGACAATCTCTTTCAAAGTATCAGGATTTCATCCGGAAACTCGTCTGTTACAATGGGATTTCATTTTTTAAACCTTATTTGAACTCCTGACTTTTTGTGTGTTCAAAATGCACCATTCAAAGCCACATCATCTTTTTCAATCCTTTCTGACTTCATTTGTTATTTTTCATGCATTTACTAATTATTTTGAGCTATAAGACCCTAAAATTGAAAAAGCATTTCAAATGAACTCTGAAAAGGTTGAAAGTTGGCATGATATCGTCATTTCATCCACATAGCATGTGCAAGAAAGTGGAGAGGGTTACGGCAAAAACTGGATGCACTTCGTGTACAAAACGGACAATCTCTTTCAAAGTATCAGGATTTCATCCGGAAACTCGTCTGTTATAGTGGGATTTCATTTTTTAAACCTTATTTGAACTCCTGACTTTTTGTGTGTTCAAAATGCACCATTCAAAGCCACATCATCTTTTTTCAATCCTTTCTGACTTCATTTGTTATTTTTCATGCATTTACTAATTATTTTGAGCTATAAGACCCTAAAATTGAAAAGCATTTCAATGAACTCTGAAAAGGTTGAAAGTTGGCATGATATCGTCATTTCATCCACATAGCATGTGCAAGAAAGTGGAGAGGGTTACGGCAAAAACTGGATGCACTTCGTGTACAAAACGACAATCTCTTTCAAAGTATCAGGATTTCATCCGGAAACTCGTCTGTTATAGTGGGATTTCATTTTTTAAACCTTATTTGAACTCCTGACTTTTTGTGTGTTCAAAATGCACCATTCAAAGCCACATTATCATTTTTCAATCCTTTCTGACTTCATTTGTTATTTTTCATGCATTTACTAATTATTTTGAGCTATAAGACCCTAAAATTGAAAAGCATTTCAAATGAACTCTGAAAAGGTTGAAAGTTGGCATGATATCATCATTTCATCCACATAGCATGTGCAAGAAAGTTGAGAGGGTTACGGCATAAACTGGATGCACTTCGTGTACAAAACGGACAATCTCTTTCAAAGTTATCTGGATTTCATCCGGAAACTCGTGTGTTACAAAGGGATTTCATTTTTTAAACCTTATTTGAACTCCTGACTTTTGTGTGTTCAAAATGCACCATTCAAAGCCACATCATCATTTTTCAATCCTTTCTGACTTCATTTGTTATTTTTCATGCATTTACTAATTATTTTGAGCTATAAGACCCTAAAATTGAAAAGCATTTCAAATGAACTCTGCAAAGGTTGAAAGTTGGCATGATATCATCATTTCATCCACATAGCATGTGCAAGAAAGTGGAGAGGGTTACGGCAAAAACTAGATGCACTTCGTGTACAAAACGGACAATCTCTTTCAAAGTATCAGGATTTCATCCGGAAACTCGTCTGTTACAATGGGATTTCATTTTTAAACCTTATTTGAACTCCTGACTTTTTGTGTGTTCAAAATGCACCATTCAAAGCCACATCATCATTTTTCAATCCTTTCTGACTTCATTTGTTATTTTTCATGCATTACTAATTATTTTGAGCTATAAGACCCTAAAATTGAAAAGCATTTCAAATGAACTCTGAAAAGGTTGAAAGTTGGCATGATATCGTCATTTCATCCACATAGCATGTGCAAGAAAGTGGAGAGGGTTACGGCAAAAACTGGATGCACTTCGTGTACAAAACGGACAATCTCTTTCAAAGTATCAGGATTTCATCCGGAAACTCGTCTGTTACAATGGGATTTCATTTTTTAAACCTTATTTGAACTCTGACTTTTTGTGTGTTCAAAATGCACCATTCAAAGCCACATCATCTTTTTTCAATCCTTTCTGACTTCATTTGTTATTTTTCATGCATTTACTAATTATTTTGAGCTATAAGACCCTAAAATTGAAAAGCATTTCAAATGAACTCTGAAAAGGTTGAAAGTTGGCATGATATCGTCATTTCATCCACATAGCATGTGCAAGAAAGTGGAGAGGGTTACGGCAAAAACTGGATGCACTTCGTGTACAAAACGGACAATCTCTTTCAAAGTATCAGGATTTCATCCGGAAACTCGTCTGTTATAGTGGGATTTCATTTTTTAAACCTTATTTGAACTCCTGACTTTTTGTGTGTTCAAAATGCACCATTCAAAGCCACATCATCATTTTTCAATCCTTTCTGACTTCATTTGTTATTTTTCATGCATTTACTAATTATTTTGAGCTATAAGACCCTAAAATTGAAAAGCATTTCAAATGAACTCTGAAAAGGTTGAAAGTTGGCATGATATCATCATTTCATCCACATAGCATGTGCAAGAAAGTTGAGAGGGTTACGGCATAAACTGGATGCACTTCGTGTACAAAACGGACAATCTCTTTCAAAGTATCTGGATTTCATCCGGAAAACTCGATGTGTTACAAAGGGATTTCATTTTTTAAACCTTATTTGAACTCCTGACTTTTTGTGTGTTCAAAATGCACCATTCAAAGCCACATCATCATTTTTCAATCCTTTCTGACTTCATTTGTTATTTTTCATGCATTTACTAATTATTTTGAGCTATAAGACCCTAAAATTGAAAAGCATTTCAAATGAACTCTGAAAAGGTTGAAAGTTGGCATGATATCATCATTTCATCCACATAGCATGTGCAAGAAAGTTGAGAGGGTTACGGCATAAACTGGATGCACTTCGTGTACAAAACGGACAATCTCTTTCAAAGTATCAGGATTTCATCCGGAAACTCGTCTGTTACAATGGGATTTCATTTTTTAAACCTTATTTGAACTCCTGACTTTTTGTGTGTTCAAAATGCACCATTCAAAGCCACATCATCATTTTTCAATCCTTTCTGACTTCATTTGTTATTTTTCATGCATTTACTAATTATTTTGAGCTATAAGACCCTAAAATTGAAAAGCATTTCAAATGAACCCTGAAAAGGTTGAAAGTTGGCATGATATCATCATTTCATCCACATAGCATGTGCAAGAAAGTGGAGAGGGTTACGGCAAAAACTGGATGCACTTCGTGTACAAAACGGACAATCTCTTTCAAAGTATCAGGATTTCATCCGGAAACTCGTGTGTTACAAAGGGATTTCAGTTTTTAAACCTTATTTGAACTCCTGACTTTTTGTGTGTTCAAAATGCACCATTCAAAGCCACATCATCATTTTTCAATCCTTTCTGACTTCATTTGTTATTTTTCATGCAATTACTAATTATTTTGAGCTATAAGACCCTAAATATGAAAAGCATTTCAAATGAACTCTGAAAATGTTGAAAGTTGGCATGATATCATCATTTCATCCACATAGCATGTGCAAGAAAGTTGAGAGGGTTACGGCAAAAACTGGATGCACTTCGTGTACAAAACGGACAATCTTTTTCAAAGTATCAGGATTTCATCCGGAAACTCGTCTGTTACAAAGGGATTTCATTTTTTAAACCTTATTTGAACTCCTGACTTTTTGTGTGTTCAAAATGCACCATTCAAAGCCACATCATCATTTTTCAATCCTTTCTGACTTCATTTGTTATTTTTCATGCATTTACTAATTATTTTGAGCTATAAGACCCTAAAATTGAAAAGCATTTCAAATGAACGCTGAAAAGGTTGAAAGTTGGCATGATATCATCATTTCATCCACATAGCATGTGCAAGAAAGTGGAGAGGGTTACGGCAAAAACTGGATGCACTTCGTGTACAAAACGGACAATCTCTTTCAAAGTATCAGGATTTCATCCGGAAACTCGTCTGTTACAATGGGATTTCATTTTTTAAACCTTATTTGAACTCCTGACTTTTTGTGTGTTCAAAATGCACCATTCAAAGCCACATCATCATTTTTCAATCCTTTCTGACTTCATTTGTTATTTTTCATGCATTTACTAATTATTTTGAGCTATAAGACCCTAAAATTGAAAAGCATTTCAAATGAACGCTGAAAAGGTTGAAAGTTGGCATGATATCATCATTTCATCCACATAGCATGTGCAAGAAAGTGGAGAGGGTTACGGCAAAAACTGGATGCACTTCGTGTACAAAACGGACAATCTCTTTCAAAGTATCAGGATTTCATCCGGAAACTCGTTGTGTTACAAAGGGATTTCAGTTTTTAAACCTTATTTGAATTCCTGACTTTTTGTGTGTTCAAAATGCACCATTCAAAGCCACATCATCATTTTTCAATCCTTTCTGACTTCATTTATTATTTTTCATGCAATTACTAATTATTTTGAGCTATAAGACCTAAAATTGAAAAGCATTTCAAATGAACTCTGAAAATGTTGAAAGTTGGCATGATATCATCATTTCATCCACATAGCATGTGCAAGAAAGTTGAGAGGGTTACGGCAAAAACTGGATGCACTTCGTGTACAAAACGGACAATCTCTTTCAAAGTATTAGGATTTCATCCGGAAACTCGTCTGTTGCAAAGGATTTCATTTTTTAAACCTTATTTGAACTCCTGACTTTTTGTGTGTTCAAAATGCACCATTCAAAGCCACATCATCATTTTTCAATCCTTTCTGACTTCATTTGTTATTTTTCATGCATTTACTAATTATTTTGAGCTATAAGACCCTAAAATTGAAAAAGCATTTCAAATGAACGCTGAAAAGGTTGAAAGTTGGCATGATATCATCATTTCATCCACATAGCATGTGCAAGAAAGTGGAGAGGGTTACGGCAAAAACTGGATGCACTTCGTGTACAAAACGGACAATCTCTTTCAAAGTATCAGGATTTCATCCGGAAACTCGTCTGTTACAATGGGATTTCATTTTTTAAACCTTATTTGAACTCCTGACTTTTTGTGTGTTCAAAATGCACCATTCAAAGCCACATCATCATTTTTCAATCCTTTCTGACTTCATTTGTTATTTTTCATGCATTTACTAATTAATTTTGAGCTTATAAGACC
>NW_027333282.1:32500-34183 GCF_002575655.3 Aegilops tauschii subsp. strangulata | reverse complement strand
CTTGTAAGCGGTAGACTCATATCCTTTCTTCCTTAATTCATTATTCCATGAAAATGGATTATTCCATGAATTCCTCAAAGCGAGGCTCATCAAAATGAAAAATCTAAGACTACTATAAGACTACTAAAAAAATAATAAAACAAGAAAAAAATTTGAACGATTAAATTACTGCTCCCGAATATTCAACTGACCGATTAATTTCTTATAACGTACTCTATTTTTCTTTGCCAAATAAGCCAGCAAACGTCGACGTTTTCCCAAAAGTCTTCGTAGACCTCTTTCCGATGAAAAATCTTTTTTGTGTAATTCCAAATGTGAAGCAAGTCTCCGTATCTTATTGGTGAAACTGAATACTTGAAATTCAACAGAACCCCTGTTTTCTTCTTTTTCTTCTTTAACCATAAATCCAAAAATTTTTCTACCTCCTTTCTTTTTCATGTATTTTTCTGATCAGGAAAAATACAAAATTATGTCAGTTATTTTGAAGTTATTCTAATCTCGTACACACACAAATTTGCAATTATTCATCTACTACTGGAATTTGGATTTATTTTATCGATGCAAATTGGATTTGGATAGAAGGGTACATTCTTTCTAATATTTTAGATAGAAGAAACATTTCTTCTATCTAAAATATTAGAAAGAATTTTGCTGATTTATTTATTGCTATATGCAATTTATGGAATTGATACACCATTTAATTGATATCATTTAGCAAAATGAAACACAGCATATGCATCCATCTTTTGGCTCGAGAATTTCACGGGATAGAGATATGGTATAAGAAATAGACTATTAAGTAACTCTAAATGAATTGTGGATACATCTGTATCCTTAACATACTGAAACGATTGTCATTATTCGTATCAAACCAATAGCGATTCATACAAGCTAAATCTTCTAATCAATGGTGGGCCAATAATGCATTTTTTTGCATATGTATTAAGACGCTTGGCCTGATTTCGAAATTGTCCAGAGTTTTATATGTTGTTTTCATTGCAAAATGATGGGTCTCCTTCCATAACTTTCCAATTACGAGTACGAGAATTGAAAGACATGAAAATTCTCAATTCTCTACGGCGTCTAGTAGATAGAAACAAGAAAATCAGAAGAATCTTTCTCTCTATTCACTATCATTCCGCGTCTTCGACTTCTATTAGTTTCTTTTCTTCTTTAATGCAATAGCTATAGTTTGATATAAGAATCCATTTCTCAAAGTAATGGAAACCATTCTCTTATAGGAAATGGTTCGAAAATCGCTATTCCACCTTTTAGGTATCGTGAAAAGTGATACCTGTGAAGATCGTGCATTTCAGTCAAATTCAGATCCGTTTTTCGAGTCCATGATATAATATAACCAAATTGGATAGATCTTCCACCTGTTTAGCTAAGAAAGAATAGATACAGAGGTGGATAATAGATCGATATGAAGATCATGAGCTGCCCCATAATGAAATCGCCAGTAGTCGCGAATATCTCCTTCTTCCCTAATCCAAGATTGGAGAAAGAAGATCTAAGAGGGACCTATGGAGAATGTAGTCAGAAATCCATAATAGAGTCCGACCACAACGACCGAATTAATTATCCTCATCGAGAAACTTAGACTACTAAATAGAAAAGATTTGAAAATCATGGCATGGGTCTCCTTTTTTTCTTTCTTTAGAGTTTTCTATATGCACAATT
>NW_027333282.1:0-17500 GCF_002575655.3 Aegilops tauschii subsp. strangulata | reverse complement strand
CGAATTCCCCTTTTTGTTTGCGAATCCCTGTTTGTATCCTTTGAGCGCACGCCCATTAAGTAGCGATCAAATCAAGGAAATCGATCAAACGATCCCCGTGCCAGCCCAAATCATGATCTTCACCAACTTGGATTTGGTTCTCTCGCGAAAATCGCGAGTTGCAGAGATGAGAACCATGAAAAGCAAGATCCCGAATAAGAAAACAGAAACCGAGGAAGAGGAAACCACAAGAGTGAAGACTAGTAGAGTCTCGTCTTTTGTCATTCTTTGCTCCTTTTTCACTCAATGATTCCTTCGAATTTGCCGACCAAAAATTCTATATGTCTATTCTATCTATGATATTTCTATATATATAGAATATGATATCTAATATGACATCCGATTTGTCAAAGGGATTGGATTGGTGACTTACCCATTCAGTGACTTTGGCACTGGACGTTCCAAAAACGGGTACTATCGGATCGGGTGAATTAGAGAATAGACAGAGGTCCGTTGGCATTTCAGCCTTTCTTCTCCTTTCAGGGCCTATCCGAAAGAGAATCCAGTACCTCTTGGTCCTGAATATCAGAATAGGACGAACGAACCGGCCTCCGCGGATATCTTTGCTTCGGAACAAAACCCTGCAATCAAATAGATTGTCCCAAGGGCGCCATATTCTAGGAGCCCAAGTTATGCTATTGAAAATTCGTTCCTCTAGCAGTTCCGGTTTGAGCATTCCGTTCCCTTTTTCAAACTCCACTTCTTTTCATATAGCAATCCCTGATCAAAGAGAGAACAATATCCATTTCAAAACATTTCTAACAGATTCCTTAGTTCGGACCGACGAAGTAATGTCACTCGACTATTATCAACCTGACTGCAATCTTTTTCTGTCGGTAAGGATTGCACCAGAGCACCTTCTACTTCTAATAGGCCATGAACTATAGATAGAGAAGAATCATTCTGAGCGAGTACATAAGAAGCGATCCACTTTTTTTCATCGGTTCCAGGGGAAGACCAAAGATCTTGCGCGGCAGGTCCGCCAGAAAAACTCAAAAGAGAAAGAAGTCTCGTTAATCTCTTCATGCTCGTTCCAAGTTCGAAGTACCTTTTGGCCAAAGAAAAACCCGCTTCCTGACACGATTGCCTCTTTATCTTTATATAGATAGATTCTATGGGGTTATTACTTAGTAAGTCTATTTTGTACAAGAGCCCCTCCTATCTGATAGAAAAGGGTCCCATGATCCCGAGCCGATCTTACCTTGGCTCGCAAACCCCAAGTTTGTCTATGAAGAGCTAATCTAATTGTATTTTTTTCTAGAATGGATTTCTTATGTGGAATACTAATGGATAGGGCTTCGTTGCTAAGTGCTACAAGATCTAGTGCACTGGAACTCGTGGTTATGGACCCGAATCCTTTAGTATGGAACATTGTCTTTTCCAAGTAAAAACCCCTAGTATATGAAAGAATGAAAAGGTGCTTTCGTTCTTGTGGAATAAGAAGCCCTCGTACCTTAATGAAAGGAAAATCGTAATTTTTCGTTAGGTATTTGACCAAATAGGATCGTCCAGTTCCTACAGAACCTATCACTAAAATACCCGATAGGGCTAAGCGGAACGAAAAGGGTTTTCCATGAGATGGTAAATGAAAACGATTAGTCCCACACGAGGTTTGGGAATAAGTGATTGTCTGATAATGAGCAAGGAATATACGTCTTTCTGCTAAAGAGGATCTATTAAACTCATAATTCATTAGATCCTTGTTATCAATGCCAACTAGGTATCATAAGTAAATGGATCCCGGTTGTTCAATCCTTTGATAACCAAGGTCATTCTTTGCTAAAGAGAAATGATCACTATGAGTCAGACTCAATAGAATTGGATCCATTCCAAATAGCGAGAATTAGGATTCTTGATCCCTCTCAATCTCTCTTTCAATTCGAGGATCCAGAGAGGTGTTTTCATAGTCATCTCCGAATATTTGCCATCTCGGAATATTTTCGATTTCATTTTTCTATGATATGTCTTTCTATATGAAAATTGGTTATTTACGATGTACGATGATCCCTGTTAAGCATCCATGGCTGAATGGTTAAAGCGCCCAACTCATAATTGGTAAATTTGCGGGTTCAATTCCTGCTGGATGCACACGAACGGGAACATTCCATAAGTCTATTGGAACTGGCTCTCTATCCATGGAATCTCATCCATCATCCATACATAACGAATTGGTATGGTATATTCATACCATAACATAAGAACAATAAGAACTCGAATTCTTATCGATACTGGAACTCAGAGCATAGGAGGGAAAGTCGATTTATGGATGGAATCAAATACGCAGTATTTACAGAAAAAAGTCTTCGTTTATTGGGAAAGAATCAATATACTTTTAATGTCGAATCGGGATTCACTAAGACAGAAATAAAGCATTGGGTCGAACTCTTCTTTGGTGTTAAGGTGGTAGCTGTGAATAGCCATCGACTACCTGGAAAAGGTAGAAGAATAGGACCTATTCTGGGCCATACAATGCATTACAGACGTATGATCATTACCCTTCAACCGGGTTATTCTATTCCACTTCTAGATAGAGAAAAAAACTAAAGGAGAATACTTAATAATACGGCGAAACATTTATACAAAACACCTATCCCGAGCACACGCAAGGGAACCGTAGACAGGCAAGTGAAATCCAATCCACGAAATAATTTGATCCATGGACGGCACCGTTGTGGTAAAGGTCGTAATTCCAGAGGAATCATTACCGCAAGGCATAGAGGGGGAGGTCATAAGCGCCTATACCGTAAAATAGATTTTCGACGGAATCAAAAAGACATATCTGGTAGAATCGTAACCATAGAATACGACCCTAATCGAAATGCATACATTTGTCTCATACACTATGGGGATGGTGAGAAGAGATATATTTTACATCCCAGAGGGGCTATAATTGGAGATACTATTGTTTCTGGTACAAAAGTTCCTATATCAATAGGGAAATGCCCTACCTTTGAGTGCGGTTTGAACTATTGATTTACGTAATTGGAAGTAACCAATTAGGTTTACGACGAAACCTAGAAATCGATCACTGATCCAATTTGACTACCTCTACGGGATAGACCTCAACAGAAAACTGTTGAGTAACGGCAGCAAGTGATTGAGTTCAGTAGTTCCTCATAGAAAATTATTGGCTCTAGAGATATGGTAATATGGAGAAGACAAAATTGTTTGAAGCACGCACAGAACCGGAAGCGCCCCTTGTTTCAAAGAGAGGAGGACGGGTTATTCACATTTAATTTGATGGTCAGAGGCAAATTGAAAGCTAAGCAGTGGTAATTAAGACCCCCGGGGGAAAATAGGGATGTCTCCTACGTTACCCATAATATGTGGAAGTATCGACGTAATTTCATAGAGTCATTCGATCTGAATGCTACATGAAGAACATAAGCCAGATGACGGAACGCAGAGACCTAGGATGTAGAAGATCATAACATGAGCGATTCGGCAGATTTGGATTCCTTTCCTATATATCCACTCATGTGGTACTTCATCATATGATTCATATAAGATCCATCTGTCTAGAGATCGTCATATACATCTAGAAAGCCGTATGCTTTGGAAGAAGCTTGTACAGTTTGGGAAGGGGTTTTTTGAGAGAAAAGAAGAATCTACTTCAACCGATATGCCCTTAGGCACGGCCATGCATAACATAGAAATCACACGTGGAAGGGGTGGGCAATTAGCTAGAGCAGCAGGTGCTGTAGCGAAACTCATTGCAAAAGAGGGTAAATCGGCCACTTTAAGATTACCATCTGGGGAGGTCCGTTTAGTATCCCAAAACTGCTTAGCAACAGTCGGACAAGTGGGTAATGTTGGGGTGAACCAAAAAAGTTTGGGTAGAGCCGGATCTAAGTGTTGGCTAGGTAAACGCCCCGTAGTAAGAGGGGTAGTTATGAACCCTGTGGACCACCCCCATGGGGGCGGTGAAGGGAAAGCTCCCATTGGTAGAAAAAAACCCACAACCCCTTGGGGTTATCCTGCGCTTGGAAGAAGAACTAGGAAAAGGAAAAAATATAGCGATAGTTTTATTCTTCGTCGCCGTAAGTAAATACGTAACTAGGAATATGGAAAATTGCATTTTTGGAATTTGCAATAATGCGATGGGCGAACGACGGGAATTGAACCCGCGCATGGTGGATTCACAATCCACTGCCTTGATCCACTTGGCTACATCCGCCCCTTATCCAGCTAAAGGATTTTTTGCTTTTTTCCATTGATCATTATTCTATTTATTCTGACCTCCGTACTTCGATCGAGATATTGGACATAGAATGCCACTCTTTAAAAAGGAAAAAAGGAGTAATCAGCTGTGACACGAAAAAAAACGAATCCTTTTGTAGCTCATCATTTATTGGCAAAGATAGAAAAGGTCAATATGAAGGAGGAGAAAGAAACAATAGTAACGTGGTCCCGGGCATCTAGCATTCTACCCACAATGGTTGGCCATACAATCGCGATTCATAATGGAAAGGAACATATACCTATTTACATAACAAATCCTATGGTAGGTCGCAAATTGGGGGAATTCGTGCCTACTCGGCATTTCACGAGTTATGAAAATGCAAGAAAGGATACTAAATCTCGTCGTTAACTGAATTCTGAATAGAAAGATTAAGAAGAAAAAAAAGATTCAAAATAAAGACAGAAATACCCAATATCTTGCTAGAACAAGATATTGGGTATTTCTGTCTTTTCTTTCTTCAAAAATTCTTATATGTTAGCAGAAAAACCTTATCCATTAATAGATGGAACTTCAACAGCAGCTAAGTCTAGAGGGAAGTTGTGAGCATTACGTTCGTGCATTACTTCCATACCAAGGTTAGCACGGTTGATGATATCAGCCCAAGTATTAATAACGCGACCTTGACTATCAACTACAGATTGGTTGAAATTGAAACCATTTAGGTTGAAAGCCATAGTACTAATACCTAAAGCAGTGAACCAGATTCCTACTACAGGCCAAGCAGCCAAGAAGAAGTGTAAAGAACGAGAGTTGTTGAAACTAGCATATTGGAAGATTAATCGGCCAAAATAACCATGAGCAGCCACAATATTATAAGTTTCTTCCTCTTGACCAAATTTGTAACCCTCATTAGCAGATTCATTTTCAGTAGTTTCCCTGATCAAACTAGAGGTTACCAAGGAACCATGCATAGCACTGAATAGGGAACCGCCGAATACACCAGCTACACCTAACATGTGGAATGGATGCATAAGGATGTTGTGCTCTGCCTGGAATACAATCATAAAGTTGAAAGTACCAGAGATTCCTAAAGGCATACCATCAGAAAAGCTTCCTTGACCAATAGGGTAAATCAAGAAAACAGCAGTAGCAGCTGCAACAGGAGCTGAATATGCAACAGCAATCCAAGGACGCATACCCAGACGGAAACTAAGTTCCCACTCACGACCCATATAACAAGCTACACCAAGTAAGAAGTGTAGAACAATTAGCTCATAAGGACCACCATTGTATAACCACTCATCAACAGATGCAGCTTCCCAATTGGGTAAAAGTGCAATCCGATCGCCGCAGAAGTAGGGATAATAGCACCAGAGATAATATTGTTTCCATAAAGTAAAGAACCAGAAACAGGCTCACGAATACCATCAATATCTACTGGAGGGGCAGCGATGAAGGCGATAATAAATACAGAAGTTGCGGTCAATAAGGTAGGGATCATCAAAACACCGAACCATCCGATGTAAAGACGATTTTCAGTGCTAGTTATCCAGTTGCAGAAGCGACCCCACAGGCTTGTACTTTCGCGTCTCTCTAAAATTGCAGTCATGGTAAGATCTTGGTTTATTCAAATTGCAAGGACTCCCAAGCACACGTATTAACTAGAATATAGATAATAGAAGGCTTGTTATTTAACAGTATAACATAGACTATATACCAATGTCAACCAAGTCAGCCCAAAGATTAGCTATCCATATAACTAAATTAACCAAACCAATAATTTTGTATTTGTAAATGAAGTGAGTCAAAGTTTTTAACTTTGATGAGTCTTTTCTATATGGGTTGCCCGGGACTCGAACCCGGAACTAGTCGGATGGAGTAGATAATTCTTCCTTGTTACAATAGAGAAAAATCCCTCCCCAAATCGTGCTTGCATTTTTCATTGCACACGACTTTCCCTATGTAGAAATAGCCAATTTCTATTCCAAAGAGGAAGTTCTACTAATTTTTTTAATTAGTAACTTGATTCACCTACTCTTTATTATAATAAAAAGAACATTTCAGAATGAAAAATAGAAAAGTTTTTTCTTGATCATTTATCAACCCTTTCCTGTTTCTTAATTTCGTCTAATGATTAATTAAGAGGGTTGACCAGGTCATTGATACGTATAATATCCAAATACCAAATACGCTCAGTGTGTGATCCACAGAAAGAAAAAAGAGTTGTTTTGGTGAACATCAAAGAAAAAACTTGCTCTTCTTCCATAAAAAATTCTTCTAAAAATGCCGAACCCAATCGTTGCATAAAAGTTCGTACCGTGCTTTTATGTTTCCGAGCTAAAGTTCTAGCGCATGAAAGTCGAAGTATATACTTTAGTCGATACAAAGTCCGTTTTTTCGAAGATCCACTATGATAATGAAAAAGATTTCTACATATCCGACCAAATCGATCAAGAATATCCCAATCTGATAAATCTGTCCAAATGGGTTTACTAATAGGATGCCCCGATCCAGTACAAAATTGAGCTTTTGATAAGTATCCTATGAGGAGAGTAGCGGGGACTATGGTATCGAATTTTTTCATTCGAGTATCTATTAGAAATGACTTCTCCAGCATTTGATTCCTTACTAACAAAGAACTTTTTGGTACACTTGAAAGGTACCCCATAAAATCGAAGCAAGAGTTTGCTAATTGGTTTATATGGATTCTTCGCGGCTGAGTCCAAAAACAGAAATAATATTGCCAGAAATTGATAAGGTAGCATTTCCATTTCTTCTTCAAAAAAAAAGTGCCTTTTGATGCAAGAATTGCCTTTCCTTGATATCGAACATAATGCATAAGAGGATCCATAAAGAACCATAGGGTTTTCCGAGAAAAACCAGGGTACATTATCCCAAAATGTTCCATCTTCCTAGAAAAGTGGATTCGTTCCAGAAAAGTTCCAGAAGATGCTAATGGTAAGCAAGAAGATTGTTTACGAAGAAACAACAAAAAAAATTCATATTCTGATACATAAGAGTTATATAGGAATCGAAACAGTCTTTTATTTTCTTTTTGAAAATAAAAAATGGATTTCATTGAAGTAATAAAACTATTCCAATTCGAATAATAGTTGAGAAAGAATCGCAATAAATGCAAAGATGGAACATCTTGGATACGGTATTGAAGGAGTTGAACCAGGATTTCCAAATGGATAGGATAGGGTATTTCTATATGTGATAGATAATCCAAATGCAAAAATTTGTCTTCTAAAAAGGGAAATATTGAATGAATAGAGCGTAAATTCTGAAACTTTGGTATTTCTTTTTCTTTCGGACAAAATAATTCCCGTAGCGAGAATGGGATTTCCACAACGATCGCAAACCCTTCAGATAGAATCTGAGAATAAAACTCAGAATAAAAATAATTTTTGTAATCCAATAATCGATCTTGGTTAGGATGATTAACCGAGTTATCCAAAAAATTCTGCTGATACATTCGAATAATTAAACGTTTCACAAGTAGTGAACTAAATTTCTTGTTATTACAACTAACAACTATTTCCACAGGTTCAGAACCATTTAATCCATAATGGTGGGCAAATGCATAAATATATTCCTGAAAGAGAAGTGGGTAGACAAAGTATTGTTGACGAGATTTATGTTTTTCTGAATACCCTTCGAATTTTTCCATTTGTATTTCTACTTGAATCAGAGAGAAGAAGCATTTCTCGGTTTATCGAATGATGATACATAGTGCAATATGGTCAGAACAGGGTGTTGCATTTTTAATACAAACCCTGGAAAGAAAGGGAGTCTAATCCACAGATCTTTTTCTGCTCCTTTTCTACCCAATTAGTTTATGTTTGTTCTAATTAAAAAAAAGAACAGAACAAGTTTTTTATTTTTGCAGGCCAATCGCTCTTTTGACTTTGGAATACAGCCTCTTTATCAATATACTGCTTCTTTTACACATTCAATCCATAACATCCCTTATTCAATCCATAATCAAGAATAATTAGGATTTCTAAAAAAAAAAGAAAAAATAAAGGGTCCACTCATAGGAAAACCCAACCTTTCCCCGCATCCGGCACTAATCTATTTTTAACGTCTAATTAGAGCGGGGAATCATTCCAATTAGGAAGTTCAGCTCGTTGCTTTTTATTTTACCAGAATTGGAGCCAGGCTCTATCCATTTATTCATTAGACCCAGAAAATCGTAATTTTGGATTCCATTCAAAAAAGATTGATTTTATTACGACATGCTATTTTTTCCATTCATTACCTTTGAGGATCAGTCGTGGTCTTCTAGACTCTACCAAGAGTCTGGACGAATTTGTTGTTTCATCCAAATGTGTAAAAGATCATAGTCGCACTTAAAAGCCGAGTACTCTACCATTGAGTTAGCAACCCAGATAAAAAAAGGATCTTAGATACGATCGAAATCCAAAAATCAATGGAATTACACCGCGCGCTTCTGTCAAAACATTGAACTAGCAAGACATCAAAAGATTTTTTTATCGACCATGAAAAACACTCAAATGCCAAAACGAACAGGTCCGGTTAAATTCCACTAAAGTAAAGTTAAAAAAAGAGCGACCCTAATCACGATGGCCAAATTCTCCTTATTTTTAGCGATTTTTATTAAAAAAAAATATATATTATATTGTATGAGAATACATGCAAGAGGAACACCCTTATCATTTGAGCGAAGTGTAGGCGGAAAAATTGAATATGGAGTGAGGATAAAGAGACCCATCTATCTACAAATTCTATTTGTTCAATAGACCTTTGTCAATGGAAATACAATGGTAAGAAAACAAATTAGATAGAAAAGTAAATAAAATAGGGGCTTATGTTGAATTGGCACGATATAATATAAATCCAAATAGGATTAAAAAAGAGGTAAATTGTGTCTAAATAATTAGACAACTAGGAATACTAATAATCTTCTCCTATCCTACTTTTTGATTCATTTAGTTCTTCAATTAACTCAAAGTTCTTTCTTTTTCTTTAAAGAATTCCGCCTTCCTTAAAATATCATAAACAGTTCTTGTTGGTTGAGCACCCTTTTCAAGGAAATAGAGAATAGCTGGAACATTTAAACAAGTTTGATTCTTTATCGGATCATAAAAACCTACTTTTTGAAGATCTCTTCCTTCTCTTCGAGATCGAACATCAATTGCAACGATTCGATAGACAGCTTATTGGGATAGATGTAGATAAACAACGCCCCCCCCTAGAAACGTATAGGAGGTTTTCTCCTCATACGGCTCGAGAAAATGATTCGAATTTCTGTCGATAATAATAGAAATTAGACTATGACGTGCATTAATTTCCTTACAGAAAAAACAAATTTCATTTATACTCATGACTCAAGTGGGCTAATTTTGCCTGACAAACTTCGAAGGCAAAATCCTTCCAAAATTTTTGAGTCGTCTTTAAACTCTTTTCTTTGTCTCATTTCGAACGAATTGACTTTTATTCCTTATTCTGATCCAACTCTGTTGTTGAGACAATTGAAAATTGTGTTTACTTGTTCTGGAATCCTTTATCTTTGATTTGTGAAATCCTTGGGTTTAGACATTACTTCGGGAATTCCTATTTTTTTCTTTCAAAAGAGTAGCAACATACCCTTTTTTCTTATTTCCTTCGATAAAGCATTTATCTCTTCTATAGAAATCTAATAAGAGGGATTGATTCTGATATACTTTTATTGGACTTTATTCTTATTTTAACCTTTCGATTTATTTCTATATTAAGGATAGACTGACAAAGTTGGCCTAATTTATTAGTTTTCACTAACCCTAGATTCTTTCCCTTGATAAAAAAAATTCTGTCCTCTCGAGCTCCATCGTGTACTATGTTACTTAAACCCAGCGCAAATTTGGTTCGGAACGAATAGAACAGGCTATGTCGAGCCAAGAGCATTTTCATTACTATGGAAAATGATGGATAGAAAAATCCACAATCGATCATGTCCTTCAAGTCGCACGTTGCTTTCTACCACATCGTTTTAAACGAAGTTTTACCATAACAAACATTCCTCTTTTCATTGCAAAGTGGTATAGAGAATTGATCCAATATGGATGGAATCATGAATAGTCATTGGTTTAGTTTTTTTATACTAATTAAAACTTGCTATCTATGGAGCAATATGGATAAAAGAAAGTAAGTATTTATCCGGGAAGCCTCCGCCAAGATCCAATTTATTTAAACCCATATTAAAATTCTATCATATGAATGAAACATAGTTTGAAAAAGACGACTAAACAAGTTTGCTTAAACTTATTTATTCTTAAATTTCCACCCTCAACGGATGGCTCGAGATGATCAATCTTGAAGTGAGAAAAGAAGGATTGACTCTTCCTCAATAAATAAACTATCAACCTCCAAAAAAGTTTAATTAATTTAATTACTAGAATTAGAATTCTAGTAGTAATATATTTTTTCAGTACCAAAAACAATTAACTATAATAACTAAATAAACTATTCCAATGAAAAGATTGAAAGTTTTTGGTAGTTATAGAATTCTCGTACTTCTTCAACTCGAATACCAAAAGGAAGAAAAAAATATGACTAAGTGATTTTATTTTATAGTAGAGGCATATCCTGAATGTGCTTGATAGATCCCATTTTTTCATGAAAATAAAGATAGTCAATTTGACTGGACTTAAGACTTTATTATGTTTTCTGAGAAAGAATAAGATATCATTATTCTCTTTAATAAACTTTTGTCTCGTACGGAATACTATATGATTTCACCGTTTGTTTCATCAGAAACAATCTGGGACGGAAGGATTCGAACCTCCGAGTAACGGGACCAAAACCCGCTGCCTTACCACTTGGCCACGCCCCATTTCGGGTTTTATGCGACACTAATAAACACTAGTATGTTTATTTGTTATTCGTCAATACCATTTCAATTACATAAAAAAGGAGGGATATTCTCTTGCTAGTATTCTACACATGCGGATAATATAGAATCAAAAAAATGCATTGATCATTACATGGAATTCTATTAAGATATTATATGAAGTCGAATTTATTCCACTCTCATTTGAGAGTGCAAATACAAGGAGGTATTTTGTGTTTGGAAAGTCCGAAGAAAAAAGATTTTGAATCTGCCTTTTCCTTCTTTCCCTTAAAAAAATAACTCAAGAAAAATCCAATTATTTACTCTACAAGAATGAAATGCTTGTTATGCCTAATATACTTAGTTTAACCTGTATCTGTTTTAATTCTGTTCTTTATCCTACTAGTTTTTTCTTTGCCAAATTACCCGAAGCTTATGCTATTTTCAATCCAATCGTGGATATTATGCCTGTTATACCTCTATTCTTTTTTCTATTAGCCTTTGTTTGGCAAGCTGCTGTAAGTTTTCGATGAAATCTTTAGTACTCTGTATGCCAAATTGAATGATGTGTTCATTCCAAAAAAATTTAAAAATGGGTAAAAGCCGAGAAGTTTTATATTTTTATATTATGAACCTTCGATTCTAAAATTTAAATTCTTCTACATTGAATGGGTAGCTACAGCAATAAATTTGGATCAGCCTTTCTACTCCCCTGCACCTAGGTTGAGCAGGTACCTAAAGGTACCTACACAATACCTAACCACCTAACCCTATTTTTGCTATTGATAAGAGTGCTTATTATAAAAGAATTCTTGCAATTTTTTTCAAGAATTCTTTTTTGCATTTTTAGGTATAAAAAAAAAACCATCCTAGTGGATCCGTGTGGTAAGGAAAAACTGGTAATCTATTCCTTAAAAAAAAATCTTGGAGATTATGTAATGCTTACTCTCAAACTTTTTGTTTATACAGTAGTGATATTCTTTGTTTCACTCTTTATCTTTGGATTCTTATCTAATGACCCAGGACGGAATCCTGGACGCGAGGAGTAAAAATTCAGTTTTTTTTTTTTCTTATTGGATTTGTTTCGTACATTTATCTATGAGAAAATCCGGGGGTCAGAATTCTTTCCAATTCGAAAGTCCCAAATGATCCAAGGGAGCGGAAAGAGAGGGATTCGAACCCTCGGTACAAAAAAATTGTACAACGGATTAGCAATCCGCCGCTTTAGTCCACTCAGCCATCTCTCCACGTTCCAAAGCGAAAGGTTTCCGTGATATGATATAGGCAAGAAATAAGAAATAACGGTTGCAAAAAACCCCCTTTTTTTCTTTCAAAAGTCTATAAAAATTATATTGCCAATTCCATTTTAATTATATTCTTTTTTCTTAATGTTAATAAAAAAAGAAGAAAATTCTTGTTTTTTCTTTCTAAAAATCGATATTGGCCGAGAGACAATCAAATAGATTTTCTCTTTAGCGGGCATTTCCATATAGGACTTGTTATAATTATAATAAAACAAGCAGGTTATATAAAAAAAAACGCTTTTTTTGTCGATTATTTATCAAGAAAGCAAAAAGGGTTCTTATCAAATCCACCATAAAATTGGAAAGAAGCATAAAGTAAGTAGACCTGACTCCTTTAATGATGCCTCTATCCGCTATTCTGATATATAAATTCGATGTAGATGAAATTGTATAAGCGAATTTTTTTATTTCCTTAGACTTAGACCGCGCAAGACAAGAATTTTTCGCTATTTACGATTTCATATTCTTGTTACTAGATGTTCTATAGGAATAAGAAGAAATCGCAACTCCTTTGCGCTACACATAAAATTGGATTTCGAAGGTCCATTTTTTTTTTCAGAATCCTCTATTTTAGTTCTTCCACCCATGCAATAGAGAGGGAATGGGAAAAGAAGGGTTACTTTTATTTTCATTTTTCCCTTAAAAGATAGACTTTGAAATAGGAGTCTTGGAATAATGCTGAATTCAAAGGTTTATTTCTTTCTATAGTATAAGAAAAACAATTTATTTCTATTTCTATAGTATAAGAAAAACAAATAGTATAAGAAAAACAAATCGAATCAAATTCATGGATTTACCACGACCTCGGTTGTGACTGTGACTCCATAGATAAAAATGGGAAATTTCTCTCTTCGAGACCATTGAAAAAGGGCATTGAACGACAAAGAAATCGTCCACAGATAATAAAACTATCATATGCCTTGGAAAGTGATATGAGGTGCTCGGAAATGGTTGAAGTAATTGAATAGGAGGATCACTATGACTATAGCCCTTGGTAGAATTCCTAAAGAAGAAAATGATCTATTTGATACTATGGATGACTGGTTACGAAGGGACCGTTTCGTTTTTGTAGGATGGTCTGGCCTATTGCTCTTTCCTTGTGCTTATTTCGCTTTAGGGGGTTGGTTTACAGGGACAACTTTTGTAACTTCTTGGTATACCCATGGATTGGCTAGTTCCTATTTGGAAGGTTGTAATTTCTTAACCGCAGCAGTTTCTACCCCTGCCAATAGTTTAGCACACTCTTTGTTGCTACTATGGGGGCCCGAAGCACAAGGAGATTTTACTCGTTGGTGTCAATTAGGCGGTCTATGGACTTTTGTAGCTCTCCACGGGGCTTTTGCACTAATAGGTTTCATGTTACGCCAATTTGAACTTGCTCGGTCTGTTCAATTGCGGCCTTATAATGCAATCTCATTCTCTGGTCCAATTGCTGTTTTTGTTTCTGTATTCCTTATTTATCCACTGGGGCAATCTGGTTGGTTCTTTGCGCCGAGTTTTGGCGTAGCAAGCGATATTTCGATTCATCCTTTTCTTCCAAGGATTTCATAATTGGACGTTGAACCCATTTCATATGATGGGAGTTGCCGGAGTATTAGGTGCGGCTCTGCTATGCGCTATTCATGGAGCGACCGTAGAAAACACTCTATTTGAGGACGGTGATGGTGCAAATACCTTCCGTGCTTTTAACCCAACTCAAGCTGAAGAAACTTATTCCATGGTCACTGCTAACCGCTTTTGGTCCCAAATCTTTGGTGTTGCTTTTTCCAATAAACGTTGGTTACATTTCTTTATGCTATTTGTACCCGTCACCGGTTTATGGATGAGTGCTATTGGCGTAGTTGGCTTGGCTCTGAACTTACGTGCCTATGACTTTGTTTCCCAGGAAATCCGTGCAGCGGAAGATCCTGAATTTGAGACTTTCTACACCAAAAATATTCTTTTAAACGAGGGTATTCGTGCGTGGATGGCAGCTCAGGATCAGCCTCATGAAAATCTTATATTCCCTGAGGAGGTTCTACCACGTGGAAACGCTCTTTAATGGAACTTTCGTTTTAGCTGGTCGTGACCAAGAAACCACCGGCTTTGCTTGGTGGGCTGGGAATGCCAGACTTATCAATTTGTCGGTAAACTGCTTGGAGCTCATGTAGCCCATGCCGGATTAATCGTATTCTGGGCCGGAGCAATGAACCTATTTGAAGTGGCCCATTTCGTACCAGAAAAGCCCATGTATGAACAAGGGTTGATTTTACTTCCACACTTAGCTACTCTAGGTTGGGGAGTAGGGCCAGGGGGGGAAGTTCTAGATACTTTTCCGTACTTTGTATCTGGCGTACTTCACCTAATTTCCTCCGCAGTCTTAGGCTTCGGTGGCATTTATCACGCGCTTCTGGGACCCGAGACTCTTGAGGAATCTTTTCCATTCTTTGGTTATGTCTGGAAAGATAGAAATAAAATGACTACAATTTTGGGTATTCACTTAATTTTGTTAGGTCTAGGTGCTTTTCTTCTAGTACTCAAGGCTCTTTATTTTGGCGGTGTATATGATACCTGGGCCCCTGGGGGGGGAGATGTAAGAAAAATTACCAATTTGACCCTTAGCCCCAGTGTTATATTTGGTTATTTACTAAAATCTCCTTTTGGTGGAGAAGGGTGGATTGTTAGTGTAGATGATTTAGAAGATATAATTGGTGGGCATGTATGGTTGGGTTTTATTTGTGTATTTGGCGGAATTTGGCATATTTTAACCAAACCCTTCGCATGGGCTCGCCGTGCATTTGTATGGTCTGGAGAAGCTTACTTGTCTTATAGTTTAGCTGCTTTATCTGTCTTTGGTTTTATCGCTTGTTGTTTTGTATGGTTCAATAATACAGCTTATCCGAGTGAGTTTTATGGACCCACCGGGCCAGAAGCTTCTCAAGCTCAAGCATTTACTTTTCTAGTTAGAGACCAGCGTCTTGGAGCTAATGTGGGATCCGCTCAAGGACCCACAGGTTTAGGTAAATATCTAATGCGTTCCCCAACTGGGGAGGTTATCTTTGGAGGGGAAACTATGCGTTTTTGGGACCTTCGTGCTCCATGGTTAGAACCTCTAAGGGGCCCCAACGGTTTGGACTTGAGTAGGTTGAAAAAAGACATACAACCTTGGCAAGAACGACGCTCAGCAGAATATATGACCCACGCTCCTTTAGGCTCTTTAAATTCCGTGGGTGGCGTAGCTACCGAGATCAATGCAGTTAATTATGTCTCTCCTAGAAGTTGGTTATCAACTTCTCATTTTGTTCTAGGATTCTTCTTTTTTGTGGGCCATTTATGGCATGCAGGAAGAGCCCGAGCTGCTGCAGCAGGTTTTGAAAAGGGAATCGATCGTGATTTGGAACCTGTTCTTTACATGAACCCTCTTAACTAAGATTTTCTTATTTATACCTGTTCTACTTTTTTCTGTTCTGGCTCGGTTATTCCATCTAGCCGAGCCATTCATTCCTTTTTATGAAAGAAAGATAAGGGACAGAAAAAAAAAAATGAAAGAAACAAACGTATTCAATAAGCAAAAGGAGAGAGAGGGATTCGAACCCTCGATAGTTCCTAGAACTATACCGGTTTTCAAGACCGGAGCTATCAACCACTCAGCCATCTCTCCACAGCCTAATCCTTATTTTACTCCTACAAATAGAACATAGCCATATAAAAAATAAAAAGATTTATTAGCCTCTAGAAAGATATCAGATACAAGTTCCTTTTCGATATATCTCTGTATACTGTATACACGGATACAGGATCCGCTATACCCGCTTGTGAAATAAAGAGTAAATAATCTCTTCTCACCCCCATATCCAAATAAAAAAGCGGTTTAAGTAATAAATTTGAATTAAAGAGAAGAATCAATGGATTCATGATTAAACCCCTCCTACTTCTTGTATTTTTTACAATTTTGGTTTAAGTGAGGGATCAAATATGTAGTCAACTTTATTTGATGGTAGCTTGGAGGATTAGAAATATGACTATTGCTTTCCAATTAGCTGTTTTTGCATTAATTGCGACTTCCTCAGTCTTAGTAATTAGTGTACCCCTTGTATTTGCTTCTCCTGATGGTTGGTCAAATAATAAAAATGTTGTATTTTCCGGTACATCGTTATGGATTGGACTAGTCTTTCTCGTAGCTATTCTGAATTCTCTCATTTCTTAAATTAAATTTGGTTAATATTTATTAACCCCATAAAAAAGAAATAATAAAGGCCATTTCTTCTAAAAAATTAGAATAGTGAGACGTATTAAAACGCAATTTGCGTTCCGAATTGCTAGCTCTTCTCTTTCAGTATTATGAAATTCCATTCCCATTAGAATATTCATTCACAGATAATAAAAAAAGGAAAACTCTAATATAATAGAAAATGAAATGAAACGGTCGACCCAGACATAGAAGGTCGACCCAGGCGGATATACGCTATAAAATATATACCGTAGCGAGCGTAGTTCAATGGTAAAATATCTCCTTGCCAAGGAGAAGATACGGGTTCGATTCCCGCCGCTCGCCCGCTTAATTTATCAAAGTACTATGATAAAAAGTTTAGTCTAGTTAACTGTTTAACTACTTATATTAAATTAAGTATTAATTAGGTGTTAGTCTAGTGCCGTATCCCTTACTATCTTACCCTTCCTTTGCATCCCACTCAAAAAAAGAGGGCGCTCCGGAGGCAGAAATAGAACTCGCCAACAGAGCTCCAAAAATTGGGTATTAACTGAGACAAACAACGGGCAAACTTTTTTTAAAGGGAAGAGAGAGGTAGACTGTCCCTTTCGTTTCATTTTTATTTTCTGCAGGGTAGGGAGAAGCCTTGCGCCTTCTTTTTTTGAAGGCAAGTGACTTCGCAAACTGCTCAATTTTGCCCTCTAGGGCCGGGAACTAATGAATAAAAAAGGGTTGGATACGCCCCTCTACCATATCTAGAGAAATAGAATAGTCCTTTTATACAGACTGCTAAGTGCGGAGACGGGAATCGAACCCGTGACCTCAAGGTTATGAGCCTCGTGAGCTACCAAACTGCTCTACTCCGCTCTGGAGTACCAGAAACTGGTGGACAAAAAAGGCTTGAATACAAGCCTCTAACATGTCTAGACAAAGAGAATACTCCTTTTATA
>NW_027333279.1:42500-48178 GCF_002575655.3 Aegilops tauschii subsp. strangulata | reverse complement strand
ATTGATTTTTCATAAGGGTAGTGAATCGTTATAGGTAAACGATTTGTGTGGGATAAGGTAGTTATGAAACTTTGACCTATGTACCTTGTAGCACGTATTGTTTGTTGACCATAACTCATGAACCCAGTTACCATAGGGAACATATTCATTCTAAATATCTATGAAAAAGATATGTTTCTTTCTCTTGTTTGAGAGAGCTTTTGTGTTGAAAATATTCTTACTATTATTGTATTATCTTATTTATAGTGAAACAAGTTGAGAAGAGGTTGTTAATAAGAGATTGCCCAGGGAAATAGGTAAAAGAAATTTCCATCCAAGATTTAATAACTGATCCATTCTCATCCTCGGTAAAGTCCATCTTATTGTGATAGAAATGAAGAGAAATAAATAAGCTTTAGTTAATGTAATAAATATACCCATTGTCATTTCCAAAATTCCAACTGCTTTATTCATTTGGAAAAAATCAAAAAAGGATATATAGGGATAGAGAAATTCCACCCGCCCAAGTAGAGAACTGTTACAAATAAAGAAGAAACTAATAAATTTAGGTAAGAAACAAGATAAAATAAACCATATTTGATACCGGAATATTCAGTTTGGTAACCTGCTACTAATTCTTCCTCCGCTTCTGGTAAATCAAAGGGTAATCTTTCACATTCTGCCAAAGAAGAAATTAAAAAAACCAGAAAACCTATAGGCTGACGCCAAATATTCCATCCAAAAAAACCGTATTTTGACTGTGCTTCAACTATATCAACTGTACTTGAACTGTTAGATAATCATAGTCGATGATAACATCACAGTTCCCACCGCTATTTCAAAACCGTACATGAAACCTTAGCTTCATACGGCTTCTCTATGATCAGAAAAAGAAAGGACTGTTTTGTTCCTAGCCCCTGGGGCGTAGATAGAATTAGATAAAATAAAATAAATAGATTTGAAAGTCCTAAATTAGACCAAAGGAATTCCGTCTGCTAGAATAAGAAAAAGCGCTTCCGAATTGATCTCATCCTTTATAATATAATGAAAATTTTTCTTTGTTCAGTAATAACTTAATCTTGGAATAAAACACTTGTTACTTGTTATAGGAATTCAATTAATAAATGGAAAGAGTTGGGTATTAGTTCATGAGCAATTCTGCATGAATATGGATAGAGGAAGGAAATAATGAAAATTTTTTCTAGTGCACTCCATATCTTTTTTACTATTCTTCTTTCCCCAGGGAGGGGGTATTCAAAAGAAAAAATGGATAAAGGGTTAATTCGTTCTTGATAGCCATTTCCTTAACAAGTGAATGGGAACATACTCTGGATCGGAATCCGAAGAAAGTACTACTTGATAATTTCTACAAATTGCAAGTCCTTATTATGATTCCTTTTATGGGCAAAAATCTCTAATGTTTTAGATTTTCCATTACTAATCCTTTATGTACTTTAGTGTTCCTAACCCTTCACTAACTTTTGGTGGATTCTTCTTATGGATTATTAAGTTATAGTAATAACTAGGAGTATTCTAGTAATGGAATTCCATATCGTGAATCCTTTATTCTTGGCCGCTTCAAGATATGATGACTAATTAAAAAATATCAACCTTGGGATAAAGAGTTTACACTGCTTATGTTTACTTCCACTTTTTTCTTGTACGTAGGAAATGAGATTTTTTCTTTTTACTACAAATTTTTAAGCTGTTTTGTTTCACTCATATAGCTATCTAGTTAACTTACCAACCCAAATACTAAATAAGAAAAGGAATATAAATAGTTAATGGATTTTATAGGAAAAAGATCTATTTTAACGAATCACACGTAGAGATATTGCTAGCACACAAAAAGTTAATGGTATTTCATAACTAATGGATTGAGCAGCAGCTCGTAGACCGCCTGAAAAAGAATATTTATTATTTGAGCTATATCCTGCCATAAGAAGACCAATAGGAGCTATACTTGAAATGGCAATCCATAAAAAAACACCAATACTAAGATCGGCTAAACAAAATGATATCCCAAAGGGATAACTAAAAAACTTAATAAAACTGATATGACTGCTATAGAGGGTCCAATGCTAAATAAAGAAATATCTCCTCGGGATGGCAGAATATCTTCTTTTAAAAGTAGCTTAGTCCCATCTGCTATAGCTTGAAGCAGGCCCAGGGGGCCAGCATATTCAGGACCAATACGTTGTTGTATCGACGCAGATATTTCTCTTTCTAACCACACAATTACGAGTACCTCTATTGTTATTCCCAAAAGGAGGGTCAAAATGGGTAGAATCGATATCAGTCCATAGACTTCTTTTAATAATTCCAATTTCGAAAAAGAATTGATAGTTTCTACCTCTACCCTATCTATTATCATTTCAACGATCAACTTCCCCCATAATGATATCTATACTACCTAATATCGTCATGATATCAGCCAATTCATTTTTTAACTAGCTGAGGAAGAATTTGCAATTAATAAACCCGGGTGGACGGATTTTCCATCTCCAGGGAAAAGGCTATCATCTCCTACTAGATAAATCCCTAATTCACCTTTGGGGCTTCTACTCTTACATAAAGCTCTTGTCTTGACAATTCAAAATTGGGCGAAGGTTTTTTACCAAGAAATTTATACTCAAAATCATTCCATTCAGAATTCTTTTCTTCTTAAAGCGTCGGACTTCTAAATTCTCATAAGGTCCTCCAGGAATTTTTTCTACAGCTTGTTGAATTATTTTGATGGATTCCTCATTTCACCAATTCGTACTAAATAGCGAGCTAACGAATCCCCTTCTTTTTGCCATTGGACTTTCCAATCAAATTGGTTGTAAGACTCATAAGGATCTACTTTACGAAGATCCATTGTATTCCAGAAGCTCGTAACATCGGTCCCGATAAGCCCCAATTTACTGCTTCTTCTCCGCTAATAAAACCTACTCCTTCAACTCGCTCTAAAAAAATTGGATTCTGTGTAATAAGTTGTTGATATTCAACAACTCCGCGTAAAAATAATCACAGAAATCTAAACATTTATCGATCCATCCATAAGGTAGATCGGCGGCTACTCCTCCGATGCGAAAGTAATTGTGCATCATTCGCATACCTGTAGCAGCTTCAAATAGATCATATATTAATTCTCTCTCTCTAAAAATATAGAAAAAAGGAGTCTGTGCGCCGAGATCCGCCATAAAAGGTCCAAGCCATAGCAAGTGAGAAGCTATCCGGCTTAATTCTAACATAATTACCCTAATATAGCTGGCTCTTTGTGGTATTTGAATATTCTCCAAGAATTCTGGTGCATTTACTGTTATTGCTTCTGTAAACATAGTAGCTAAATAATCCCACCTTGTTACATAAGGTAAGTATTGTATAATAGTTCGGTTTTCCGCGATTTTTCCATTCCTCTGTGTAAATAGCCTAATATGGGTTCACAATCAATAACATCCTCACCATCGAGAGTAACGATCAGTCGAAGAACACCATGCATTGATGGGTGTTGAGGGCCCATATTGACTATCATGAGATCTTTTCTTGTAAGCGGTAGACTCATATCCTTTCTTCCTTAATTCATTATTCCATGAAAATGGATTATTCCATGAATTCCTCAAAGCGAGGCTCATCAAAATGAAAAATCTAAGACTACTATAAGACTACTAAAAAAATAATAAAACAAGAAAAAAATTTGAACGATTAAATTACTGCTCCCGAATATTCAACTGACCGATTAATTTCTTATAACGTACTCTATTTTTCTTTGCCAAATAAGCCAGCAAACGTCGACGTTTTCCCAAAAGTCTTCGTAGACCTCTTTCCGATGAAAAATCTTTTTTGTGTAATTCCAAATGTGAAGCAAGTCTCCGTATCTTATTGGTGAAACTGAATACTTGAAATTCAACAGACCCCTGTTTTCTTCTTTTTCTTCTTTAACCATAAATCCAAAAATTTTTCTACCTCCTTTCTTTTTCATGTATTTTTCTGATCAGGAAAAATACAAAATTATGTCAGTTATTTTGAAGTTATTCTAATCTCGTACACACACAAATTTGCAATTATTCATCTACTACTGGAATTTGGATTTATTTTATCGATGCAAATTGGATTTGGATAGAAGGTACATTCTTTCTAATATTTAGATAGAAGAAACATTTCTTCTATCTAAAATATTAGAAAGAATTTTGCTGATTTATTTATTGCTATATGCAATTTATGGAATTGATACACCATTTAATTGATATCATTTAGCAAAATGAAACACAGCATATGCATCCATCTTTTGGCTCGAGAATTTCACGGGATAGAGATATGGTATAAGAAATAGACTATTAAGTAACTCTAAATGAATTGTGGATACATCTGTATCCTTAACATACTGAAACGATTGTCATTATTCGTATCAAACCAATAGCGATTCATACAAGCTAAATCTTCTAATCAATGGTGGGCCAATAATGCATTTTTTTGCATATGTATTAAGACGCTTGCCTGATTTCGAAATTGTCCAGAGTTTTATATGTTGTTTTCATTGCAAAATGATGGGTCTCCTTCCATAACTTTCCAATTACGAGTACGAGAATTGAAAGACATGAAAATTCTCAATTCTCTACGGCGTCTAGTAGATAGAAACAAGAAAATCAGAAGAATCTTTCTCTCTATTCACTATCATTCCGCGTCTTCGACTTCTATTAGTTTCTTTTCTTCTTTAATGCAATAGCTATAGTTTGATATAAGAATCCATTTCTCAAAGTAATGGAAACCATTCTCTTATAGGAAATGGTTCGAAAATCGCTATTCCACCTTTTAGGTATCGTGAAAAGTGATACCTGTGAAGATCGTGCATTTCAGTCAAATTCAGATCCGTTTTTCGAGTCCATGATATAATATAACCAAATTGGATAGATCTTCCACCTGTTTAGCTAAGAAAGAATAGATACAGAGTGGATAATAGATCGATATGAAGATCATGAGCTGCCCCATAATGAAATCGCCAGTAGTCGCGAATATCTCCTTCTTCCTAATCCAAGATTGGAGAAAGAAGATCTAAGAGGGACCTATGGAGAATGTAGTCAGAAATCCATAATAGAGTCCGACCACAACGACCGAATTAATTATCCTCATCGAGAAACTTAGACTACTAAATAGAAAAGATTTGAAAATCATGGCATGGGTCTCCTTTTTTTCTTTCTTTAGAGTTTTCTATATGCACAATTTCTCGATGTTTCGATGAGAATTTCTTGACTTTCCATATATAGAAAGAGATAGACTATAAATGACATCTCTTATGTCAATAAGACCAAAGGGATGGATATTAAATGATAGGAAGTGCTAGGAAGTGAAATAGAATGAAATAGAGCCACTTTGGGCTTCCCTATGAAATGAGGCATGGAACGGAGCCACTACGAAGAAATTATGGGAGTTACGAAAGAAGCTTCGGACTCATATTGTTCATGGGTTGAGAGCGGGAGTTGAACTCTAGGAGGTCGAATCCCCCCTTGTTCCTCAGTAGCTCAGTGGTAGAGCGGTCGGCTGTTAACTGACTGGTCGTAGGTTCGAATCCTACTTGGGGAGATTTTATTCATTCTTTAATGTAAGAATTTTAATGTAAGAATAAAGAATTGAATTAAAGGGCTTGCTTTGACCCTTAGGAGTAGGTAACCCGTTCGCTATCCTTGTTTCTATTTCTATTGCATTCTATCTCATCGTAT
>NW_027333279.1:0-27500 GCF_002575655.3 Aegilops tauschii subsp. strangulata | reverse complement strand
GCATTTCAGCCTTTCTTCTCCTTTCAGGGCCTATCCGAAAGAGAATCCAGTACCTCTTGGTCCTGAATATCAGAATAGGACGAACGAACCGGCCTCCGCGGATATCTTTGCTTCGGAACAAAACCCTGCAATCAAATAGATTGTCCCAAGGGCGCCATATTCTAGGAGCCCAAGTTATGCTATTGAAAATTCGTTCCTCTAGCAGTTCCGGTTTGAGCATTCCGTTCCCTTTTTCAAACTCCACTTCTTTTCATATAGCAATCCCTGATCAAAGAGAGAACAATATCCATTTCAAAACATTTCTAACAGATTCCTTAGTTCGGACCGACGAAGTAATGTCACTCGACTATTATCAACCTGACTGCAATCTTTTTCTGTCGGTAAGGATTGCACCAGAGCACCTTCTACTTCTAATAGGCCATGAACTATAGATAGAGAAGAATCATTCTGAGCGAGTACATAAGAAGCGATCCACTTTTTTTCATCGGTTCCAGGGGAAGACCAAAGATCTTGCGCGGCAGGTCCGCCAGAAAAACTCAAAAGAGAAAGAAGTCTCGTTAATCTCTTCATGCTCGTTCCAAGTTCGAAGTACCTTTTGGCCAAAGAAAAACCCGCTTCCTGACACGATTGCCTCTTTATCTTTATATAGATAGATTCTATGGGGTTATTACTTAGTAAGTCTATTTTGTACAAGAGCCCCTCCTATCTGATAGAAAAGGGTCCCATGATCCCGAGCCGATCTTACCTTGGCTCGCAAACCCCAAGTTTGTCTATGAAGAGCTAATCTAATTGTATTTTTTTCTAGAATGGATTTCTTATGTGGAATACTAATGGATAGGGCTTCGTTGCTAAGTGCTACAAGATCTAGTGCACTGGAACTCGTGGTTATGGACCCGAATCCTTTAGTATGGAACATTGTCTTTTCCAAGTAAAAACCCCTAGTATATGAAAGAATGAAAAGGTGCTTTCGTTCTTGTGGAATAAGAAGCCCTCGTACCTTAATGAAAGGAAAATCGTAATTTTTCGTTAGGTATTTGACCAAATAGGATCGTCCAGTTCCTACAGAACCTATCACTAAAATACCCGATAGGGCTAAGCGGAACGAAAAGGGTTTTCCATGAGATGGTAAATGAAAACGATTAGTCCCACACGAGGTTTGGGAATAAGTGATTGTCTGATAATGAGCAAGGAATATACGTCTTTCTGCTAAAGAGGATCTATTAAACTCATAATTCATTAGATCCTTGTTATCAATGCCAACTAGGTATCATAAGTAAATGGATCCCGGTTGTTCAATCCTTTGATAACCAAGGTCATTCTTTGCTAAAGAGAAATGATCACTATGAGTCAGACTCAATAGAATTGGATCCATTCCAAATAGCGAGAATTAGGATTCTTGATCCCTCTCAATCTCTCTTTCAATTCGAGGATCCAGAGAGGTGTTTTCATAGTCATCTCCGAATATTTGCCATCTCGGAATATTTTCGATTTCATTTTTCTATGATATGTCTTTCTATATGAAAATTGGTTATTTACGATGTACGATGATCCCTGTTAAGCATCCATGGCTGAATGGTTAAAGCGCCCAACTCATAATTGGTAAATTTGCGGGTTCAATTCCTGCTGGATGCACACGAACGGGAACATTCCATAAGTCTATTGGAACTGGCTCTCTATCCATGGAATCTCATCCATCATCCATACATAACGAATTGGTATGGTATATTCATACCATAACATAAGAACAATAAGAACTCGAATTCTTATCGATACTGGAACTCAGAGCATAGGAGGGAAAGTCGATTTATGGATGGAATCAAATACGCAGTATTTACAGAAAAAAGTCTTCGTTTATTGGGAAAGAATCAATATACTTTTAATGTCGAATCGGGATTCACTAAGACAGAAATAAAGCATTGGGTCGAACTCTTCTTTGGTGTTAAGGTGGTAGCTGTGAATAGCCATCGACTACCTGGAAAAGGTAGAAGAATAGGACCTATTCTGGGCCATACAATGCATTACAGACGTATGATCATTACCCTTCAACCGGGTTATTCTATTCCACTTCTAGATAGAGAAAAAAACTAAAGGAGAATACTTAATAATACGGCGAAACATTTATACAAAACACCTATCCCGAGCACACGCAAGGGAACCGTAGACAGGCAAGTGAAATCCAATCCACGAAATAATTTGATCCATGGACGGCACCGTTGTGGTAAAGGTCGTAATTCCAGAGGAATCATTACCGCAAGGCATAGAGGGGGAGGTCATAAGCGCCTATACCGTAAAATAGATTTTCGACGGAATCAAAAAGACATATCTGGTAGAATCGTAACCATAGAATACGACCCTAATCGAAATGCATACATTTGTCTCATACACTATGGGGATGGTGAGAAGAGATATATTTTACATCCCAGAGGGGCTATAATTGGAGATACTATTGTTTCTGGTACAAAAGTTCCTATATCAATGGGAAATGCCCTACCTTTGAGTGCGGTTTGAACTATTGATTTACGTAATTGGAAGTAACCAATTAGGTTTACGACGAAACCTAGAAATCGATCACTGATCCAATTTGACTACCTCTACGGGATAGACCTCAACAGAAAACTGTTGAGTAACGGCAGCAAGTGATTGAGTTCAGTAGTTCCTCATAGAAAATTATTGGCTCTAGAGATATGGTAATATGGAGAAGACAAAATTGTTTGAAGCACGCACAGAACCGGAAGCGCCCCTTGTTTCAAAGAGAGGAGGACGGGTTATTCACATTTAATTTGATGGTCAGAGGCAAATTGAAAGCTAAGCAGTGGTAATTAAGACCCCCGGGGGAAAATAGGGATGTCTCCTACGTTACCCATAATATGTGGAAGTATCGACGTAATTTCATAGAGTCATTCGATCTGAATGCTACATGAAGAACATAAGCCAGATGACGGAACGCAGAGACCTAGGATGTAGAAGATCATAACATGAGCGATTCGGCAGATTTGGATTCCTTTCCTATATATCCACTCATGTGGTACTTCATCATATGATTCATATAAGATCCATCTGTCTAGAGATCGTCATATACATCTAGAAAGCCGTATGCTTTGGAAGAAGCTTGTACAGTTTGGGAAGGGGTTTTTTGAGAGAAAGAGAAGAATCTACTTCAACCGATATGCCCTTAGGCACGGCCATGCATAACATAGAAATCACACGTGGAAGGGGTGGGCAATTAGCTAGAGCAGCAGGTGCTGTAGCGAAACTCATTGCAAAAGAGGGTAAATCGGCCACTTTAAGATTACCATCTGGGGAGGTCCGTTTAGTATCCCAAAACTGCTTAGCAACAGTCGGACAAGTGGGTAATGTTGGGGTGAACCAAAAAAGTTTGGGTAGAGCCGGATCTAAGTGTTGGCTAGGTAAACGCCCCGTAGTAAGAGGGGTAGTTATGAACCCTGTGGACCACCCCCATGGGGGCGGTGAAGGGAAAGCTCCCATTGGTAGAAAAAAACCCACAACCCCTTGGGGTTATCCTGCGCTTGGAAGAAGAACTAGGAAAAGGAAAAAATATAGCGATAGTTTTATTCTTCGTCGCCGTAAGTAAATACGTAACTAGGAATATGGAAAATTGCATTTTTGGAATTTGCAATAATGCGATGGGCGAACGACGGGAATTGAACCCGCGCATGGTGGATTCACAATCCACTGCCTTGATCCACTTGGCTACATCCGCCCCTTATCCAGCTAAAGGATTTTTTGCTTTTTTCCATTGATCATTATTCTATTTATTCTGACCTCCGTACTTCGATCGAGATATTGGACATAGAATGCCACTCTTTAAAAAGGAAAAAAGGAGTAATCAGCTGTGACACGAAAAAAAACGAATCCTTTTGTAGCTCATCATTTATTGGCAAAGATAGAAAAGGTCAATATGAAGGAGGAGAAAGAAACAATAGTAACGTGGTCCCGGGCATCTAGCATTCTACCCACAATGGTTGGGCCATACAATCGCGATTCATAATGGAAAGGAACATATACCTATTTACATAACAAATCCTATGGTAGGTCGCAAATTGGGGGAATTCGTGCCTACTCGGCATTTCACGAGTTATGAAAATGCAAGAAAGGATACTAAATCTCGTCGTTAACTGAATTCTGAATAGAAAGATTAAGAAGAAAAAAAAGATTCAAAATAAAGTAAAGGTAGGCGGGGAATAACCTTATTTATGACAAGTTTCAAACTAGTAAAGTATATCCCTAGGATAAAGAAGAAGAAAAGTGGGCTAAGGAAACTCGCAAGGAAAGTTCCAACCGATCGTCTACTTAAGTTCGAGAGAGTTTTCAAAGCACAAAAACGTATCCCTATGTCTGTTTTCAAAGCACAAAGAGTTCTTGACGAGATTCGCTGGCGTTACTACGAGGAAACTGTTATGATACTGAACCTCATGCCCTATCGAGCATCTTATCCCATCTTAAAGTTGGTTTATTCGGCAGCCGCAAATGCTACTCATTATAGGGATTTCGACAAAGCGAATTTATTTATTACTAAAGCCGAAGTCAGTAGGAGTACTATTATGAAGAAATTCAGACCTCGAGCTCGAGGACGTAGTTTCCCCATAAAAAAAAGCATGTGTCATATAACAATTGTACTAAATATAGTAAAGAAATCTAAATAACCTTTAGATCCATCTAAGATTTCGATTCCCAGTAAAAAAAAATATAGAATAGAAAAATATGGGACAAAAAATAAATCCACTCGGTTTCAGACTTGGTACAACCCAAAAACACCATTCCTTTTGGTTCGCACAACCAAAAAATTATTCTGAAGGTCTACAGGAAGATAAAAAAATAAGGGATTGTATCAAGAACTATATACAAAAGAATAGGAAAAAGGGCTCGAATAGAAAAATAGAATCAGACTCAAGTTCCGAAGTAATTACACATAATAGAAAAATGGACTCAGGTTCAAGTTCCGAAGTAATTACACATATAGAAATCCAAAAAGAAATCGATACGATCCACGTCATAATCCATATTGGATTCCCAAATTTATTAAAGAAAAAAGGAGCAATCGAAGAATTAGAGAAAGATCTACAAAAGGAAATTAACTCTGTAAACCAGAGATTTAATATTTCTATCGAAAAAGTGAAAGAACCTTATAGACAGCCTAACATTCTTGCAGAATATATAGCTTTCCAATTAAAAAATAGAGTTTCATTCCGAAAGGCAATGAAAAAAGCCATTGAATTAACTAAAAAAGCAGATATAAGGGGAGTAAAAGTAAAAATTGCGGGTCGTCTCGGAGGAAAAGAAATTGCACGCGCCGAATCTATTAAAAAGGGTAGACTTCCCCTCCAAACAATTCGCGCTAAAATTGATTATTGCTGCTATCCAATTCGGACTATCTATGGAGTATTAGGTGTAAAAATTTGGATATTCGTAGACGAAGAATAAGTAATCTTGTCTTCGGATTCTGTCCATTGATAGAATAAAAAATGACAAGAGACTTTTTTCCTGAAATCCCTGCAAAAGAAGAAATTATACCTCTTTCTATAAGATTTAATGAAAATTGATAAATCATTTAATATAATTGCTATGCTTAGTGTGTGACTCGTTATTTTTTTCTTTTTTTTAAGAAAAAAACTTAGTAATTATAGAAAATTAACTAATAACCAACCTATTGCTTCGTATTGTCGAGATCCTAACTAAGAAACAGTCACTATATGAATAAATACCTCTATCATAAATGAGTAGATGTGTCATATAGTTGTAGCAACTGCAATTTTTTCTCTAAAAAAGAAAAGGGATTCTAGGTTGTGAAGCAAAACTAAAGGGATGTGGATAAAGGGAGGGATGATAGAAAGAAGGAAGAGGAAATAAATAAGATATAGGATTCCACTATGTATGGTCTATGAATTACATCATAAAAGGCAATGTGATAAAGCATCAATATAATAAAAATAATAGAGAATTAAAAATTGTAACTTGAAACAAGAACTACAAATTTAAAGCAATAATAAAGAGCCGCCCGGGTTAATAAAACTGAGAAAATTAACTCGGAAAGAAATTTTTTGGAAGCTCCGTTGCGGGATTCAGACCTAACCATTCAAGGAGAAGCAGTGGGAACGACAGAACCTATGATTCCATAGGATTTTATTGAAAAGAATCCTAACACTTCATTGGGTGGGATGGCGGAACAAACCAAAAAAATTGTCTTATTTGGTAAGTTTATAAATTAACAAATAAGACAGGAAAGAGTAAATATTCGCCCGCGAAATTCTTATTGAATTAGAATACTTTACCGCGATTCAATAAGAGTAAAAATAAGGATTTTTTTAAGAAGGATTACATTATCTATAAATATAGAATTTAGATAAATATACACACACATCTGGATATATTCTAGATCTTCTTTTTTGACTATATATTATATTTTTCTGTTTTAACAAATTCAATATAAAAAAAACCGAACTTTTTCTATTATCTATTAATGTGTATCTATCCGTACCGTAATATTTTTGAATATTATGAATTAGAGAAATTTACATGCTTTCTCATTCCATTCGCGAGGAGCTGGATGAGAAGAAACTCTCATGTCCAGTTTTGCAGTAGAGATGGAACTAAGAAAGAGAACCATCGACTATAACCCCAAAAGAACCAGATTTCGCAAACAACATAGAGGAAGAATGAAAGGAAAATCCTGCCGAGGCAATCGTATTTGTTTTGGTAGAATGCTCTTCAAGCACTTGAACCCGCTTGGATCACGGCGAGACAGATAGAAGCAGGACGAAGAGCAATAACACGATATGCACGTCGTGGTGGAAAAATATGGGTACGTATATTTCCCGACAAACCGGTTACACTAAGACCCACGGAAACACGTATGGGCTCGGGAAAGGGGTCCCCCGAATATTGGGTATCCGTTGTTAAACCTGGTCGTATACTTTATGAAATGGGGGGAGTATCTGAAACTGTAGCTAGAGCAGCTATCTCCATAGCTGCCAGTAAAATGCCCATACGAAGTCAATTTATTCGATTAGAGATATAGAACCCTAAAAGGGGTATGGAAGATAAAAAAAAATGCCCGGTTTTTCTTTCTGGAAAGACAATATTTCTTTCATCCTTTTGCATTGAAATAACAAATTGAAATCAAAATAAAAAATAATATGATTCAACCTCAGACCCTTTTAAATGTAGCAGATAATAGTGGAGCTCGAAAATTGATGTGTATTCGAGTCATAGGAGCTGCTGGTAATCAGCGATATGCTCGTATTGGTGATGTTATTGTTGCTGTAATCAAAGACGCATTGCCCCAAATGCCTCTAGAAAGATCCGAAGTAATTCGAGCTGTAATTGTACGTACATGTAAAGAGTTCAAATGCGAAGACGGTATAATAATCCGCTATGATGACAATGCTGCGGTTATAATTGATCAAAAAGGCAATCCAAAAGGAACTCGAGTTTTTGGCGCGATTGCCGAGGAATTGAGAGAATTGAATTTTACCAAAATAGTTTCATTAGCTCCTGAAGTATTATAAATACTAGTAGGCGAAATTGAGACCAAAGAATTAATTTAGTAGATTGTGTTTTACGTATATGTTTTAAAATCCAAAATGAAAAAAAAAAAGAAAACATGTTGATTATAGAAAAATTAGGAGGAACCTAGAATTAGAGTCTTATGGGCAAGGACACTATTGCTGATTTACTAACCTCTATAAGAAATGCGGACATGAATAAAAAAGGAACAGTTCGAGTAGTATCTACAAATATTACCGAAAACATTGTTAAAATACTTCTACGAGAGGGTTTTATTGAAAGTGTTCGGAAACATCAGGAACGTAACAGATATTTCTTGGTTTCAACTTTGCGACATCAAAAGAGAAAGACTAGAAAAGGAATATATAGAACAAGAACCTTTTTAAAGCGTATCAGCCGACCCGGCTTACGAATTTATACCAACTATCAAGGAATTCCTAAAGTTTTGGGTGGAATGGGAATTGCTATTCTTTCTACTTCTCGAGGAATAATGACAGATCGAGAAGCTCGACTAAACAGAATTGGGGGAGAAGTCTTATGTTATATATGGTAATCGCCCCGCCTATAGTGCTTGAATTCTATCTCGCCCTTCCTATTTTTAAAATAAAAATAGAAAAATAGGAGAAAAAAAATATGACAGAAAAAAAAAATAGGAGAGAAAAAAAAAACCCGAGAGAAGCAAAAGTAACTTTCGAAGGTTTAGTTACGGAAGCCCTACCCAATGGAATGTTCCGCGTTCGGCTAGAGAATGACACCATCATCCTAGGCTATATTTCAGGAAAGATACGGTCTAGTTCTATACGAATACTGATGGGGGATAGGGTCAAAATTGAAGTAAGTCGTTATGATTCAAGCAAGGGACGTATAATTTATAGACTTCCCCATAAGGATTCGAAGCGTATCGAAGACTCGAAGGATAGCGAAGATTTGAAGGATAGCGAAGATTTGAAGGATACCAAAGATTCAAAGGATTAGGTTTTTCTTTTTTTTCTAGGGTAATAAATTCTAAGTTCTAAAATTCAAGCGAAGAGACTTATTTTTTCCAAAAGATTAGATTCATAGTTTAAAAAAGGATACGGAAATATGAAAATAAGAGCTTCCGTTCGTAAAATTTGTACAAAATGTCGACTGATTCGTAGGCGTGGACGAATTAGAGTCATTTGCTCTAATCCGAAGCATAAACAAAGACAGGGGTAATCTTTCGAAAAAGAACTTTACTTTCTAAAAAGTAAAAAAAAGTACCCGCGGAAATGTTCCAATTCCAAATAAAATAATTTCATTTAAAATAATTAAAGTAAAGGGTTTATTTTACCCTGAAACGGATATCTTTGTATCTTTTTTTCTTTTTTTTATTTCTAACTCATATTTATGAGATAATAAAATATGGCAAAAGCTATACCAAAAATTGGTTCACGTAAGAAAGTGCGTATTGGTTTACGTAGGAATGCACGTTTTAGTTTACGGAAGAGTGCACGTAGAATAACAAAAGGGGTTATTCATGTTCAAGCTAGTTTCAACAATACCATTATAACTGTTACAGACCCACAAGGTCGGGTGGTTTTTTGGTCCTCGGCCGGTACTTGTGGATTCAAAAGCTCAAGAAAAGCATCACCCTATGCTGGTCAAAGAACAGCAGTAGATGCTATTCGTACAGTAGGTTTGCAACGAGCAGAAGTTATGGTAAAGGGCGCTGGTAGTGGAAGAGATGCCGCATTACGAGCCATTGCTAAAAGTGGTGTGCGATTAAGTTGTATACGCGATGTAACACCTATGCCGCATAATGGATGTCGACCGCCTAAAAAAAGACGTCTGTAAAAGAATTAACCCGCTTTCAACTTTCATTTCAAGAGAAATAAACGATTCAATGATAAAATAATAATACTAGTCTATTATGGTTCGAGAGGAGGTAGCAGGATCCACTCAAACACTACAGTGGAAGTGTGTTGAATCAAGAGTAGATAGTAAGCGCCTTTATTATGGTCGTTTCATTCTGTCCCCGCTTAGAAAAGGTCAAGCGGACACCGTCGGTATTGCCTTGCGAAGAGCTTTACTTGGAGAAATAGAAGGAACATGTATCACACGTGCAAAATTTGGGAGCGTGCCGCACGAGTATTCTACAATAGCAGGTATTGAAGAATCCGTACAAGAAATTTTACTAAATTTGAAAGAAATTGTATTGAGAAGTAATCTCTATGGAGTTAGAGACGCATCCATTTGCGTCAAAGGTCCTAGATACATAACTGCTCAAGATATCATCTTACCGCCTTCCGTAGAGAATCGTTGATACGGCACAACCTATAGCTAACTTGACAGAGCCCATTGATTTCTGTATTGATTTACAGATCAAGAGAGATCGTGGATATCAGACAGAACTCAGAAAGAACTATCAAGATGGAAGTTATCCTATAGATGCTGTATCCATGCCTGTTCGAAATGTGAATTATAGTATTTTTTCTTGTGGGAATGGAAATGAAAAACACGAGATACTTTTTCTAGAAATATGGACTAATGGAAGTTTAACCCCTAAGGAAGCACTTTATGAGGCTTCTCGTAATTTGATTGATTTATTTCTTCCTTTTCTACACGCGGAGGAAGAGGGCGCTAGTTTCGAAGAAAATAAAAACAGGTTTACTCCACCCCTTTTTACTTTTCAAAAAAGATTAACTAATCTAAAGAAAAACAAAAAAGGAATTCCATTGAATTCTATTTTTATTGATCAATTAGAATTGACTTCTAGAACGTATAATTGTCTAAAAAGGGCCAATATACATACACTATTGGACCTTTTGAGTAAGACTGAAGAAGATCTTCTGAGAATTGACAGTTTTCGTATGGAAGATAGAAAACATATATGGGACACTCTAGAGAAGCATCTCCCAATTGATTTACTTAAGAATAAACTCTCGTTTTAAATCCATTGCAATTTTTTTTCTTCTTCTTTTTCGAGTTAGAATAAAAAGAAAACAATTTAGCATCTTTGGTACAATCTATATTTTCGCGAAATGGATCATAATAAAATGGATTTTAGGTATCTAGGGAAGATTCACTTGGAAGTAACTATTTCCTAGATACCTATGGTACTTCACGGTTGAATGAATCAAAAAATATCTAAAAAAGACCTAAAGTTAATGATTTATCAATGGGTAATGTTGCTCCAATACCTAACCAAAGAGCTACTACAGTACCGATTAAAAAAACGGTCGTAGCTACTGGGCGGCGAAATGGATTTTGGAATTTATTGACATTCTCTAGAAAAGGTACTGTCAATAAGCCTGTTGGCACAGAAACCATTAAAAGAACGCCCAATAACTTATTGGGTACCGTACGGAGTATTTGAAACACGGGAAAGAAGTACCACTCGGGTAATATTTCCAGAGGAGTTGCAAACGGATCTGCCGGTTCACCAATCATTGATGGCTCGAGAACCGCTAAACCTACATTACATGCAATAGTACCTAGAATTACTACTGGAAAAATATATAAAAGATCGTTGGGCCATGCGGGTTCCCCGTAATAATTATGTCCCATCCCTTTAGCTAATTTAGCTCTTAATACAGGATCATTTAAGTCTGGTTTCTTTGTTATTGGGATAGGTGAACTCTTTAGGATCCATCCCCCAAAGGAACCGGACATGAGAATTTATCATCATCCGGCTCGAGCAAGAGTGAAAGAAATAAGACCGCGGAAGATCCTTAATAGAATTAAGGTTTATAATGACTCAATGACTCTAGGCAAGAAAAGCTTTATCAGATTCTCTTTTCCGAAGTTGCACCTACAACTACTCATTGAAAATAATCCTATTCTTATGGGTAAATGCTCAATATCCAAGTGGGCTTACAAATTTGATCATGATCAATTGCTTTGTGGATTGTCTCATGTCTCTTGATTAGTTGGTATTTATCCCCTCAATATCGCAAGTTTCTTACCTCCAAACAAAATATTTACTTGTTACTAATAAAAAATCAAAAAGTTTAGCCTACATTCTTCCTTAGATCCCTTCTTTTACTCCGATAGTATTGCGGATCACAATCGATGCAAAGAAAATGAATGCATTTCCATACTATAATAAAAAGGTAAGTGTAATAAATAGAGAACTGGATCATGTCACATGACTTATTCCATTTCTACTCTATGGGATCTTACGGAGCCTGTTCATGGATGACATGGTTGCGGTATGATCATAGAAGATATTCTCCTCAAGTGAACCAGCCTATCCTTCCTAGGTAGGGGACTTACATGTTGATTGGATGCGGAGACACCTTTGGTTGTGAATTCTAATGTGGCAGATCCAATTCTTTATCTGCATGGCCAAATCAATAATTCAAGTCACACACTCCCATAATCCGCCTTTTTTCTTTCGTAAAATTAACTTCAACTATTTGTATTGTATAAAAATACTTTGGAGTTGAAGAGAAGTATCCAAATGACATGTGTTATTTTACAATAACCCATGCTTGTAGCAATGAAATACCAAAACCTACCCGATATGATATATGATAATTATAATTCTCTATGATATGCCTTCCCTATAAAGGACCCGAAATACCTTGCTTACGTATCATTGGAAAGTGCATTAACATAAATACGGCAGTAAGCAGAGGCAGTACAAAGGTATGTAAACTATAAAAACGAGTCAAAGTGGATTGGCCCACACTAGCACTTCCGCGTAATAACTCCACTAAAGGCGATCCTATTACCGGAATGGCGTCAGGTACACCTGTCACAATTTTGACTGCCCAATAGCCAATTTGATCCCAAGGCAAAGAATAACCAGTTACACCAAATGATGCAGTCAAAACAGCCAAAACCACACCTGTGACCCAAGTTAATTCACGGGGTTTTTTAAATCCCCCTGTGAGATACACACGAAATACATGCAGGATCATCATTAAAACCATCATACTTGCTGACCATCGATGAACTGATCGGATTAACCAACCAAAGTTGGCCTCGGTCATTATGTATTGAACCGAGGAAAAAGCCTCTGTAACGGTTGGTCGGTAGTAAAAAGTCATAGCAAAACCGGTAGCGACTTGTACTAGAAAACAAGTAAGTGTAATTCCCCCTAAACAATAAAATATGTTGACATGGGGAGGAACATATTTACTAGTTATATCATCTGCAATTGCCTGAATCTCAAGACGTTCCTCAAACCAATCATATACTTTATTGAGATAGGTAACTAACCCGAGTCCCCCTCTAAGAGCCGTATATGAAAATTTCATCTCGTACGGCTCAAGCAGAAACACAAAAATTTTCAACGAATATTAGAAAAAAGGTTCAAAACTTCATCAGCCACTGAATTGGGTCGATTTGCCTTGAAGATATCAAATAAGAAAAATCCGGAATATCTTCTTTGTGATGATAATGCCAAAAAATCTCAAGTTGGCGCGTCTTTCTTTCTTCCTTTCCCTTATGTTGGTCATTAGAGGCTTCTTGACTTTTCTCTTCCCTATAAAGGATTTGTTTTTTTATGCGTAATATAGAAATTATCTTGTTGAGATCCTATGAATCAGTTCAATTAAAACCTTAGATTCATACTAGAGCCACGATGATTTAGTCTCAAGCTAAACAAAAGGCAAGGGTTCTTCGAATAAGAACCGCTTGATAATCATTTATTGAATCAGTGTAATGACTCGACAAAATCGAGAGAAAAAAAGTTGTCTTTTGGGCAAACAAAATTGGAAGGAAGAAAATTTCTTTTTTATTTTTATTTAAGAACTACTTGAATTTTTCAGTCTGGTTGCGAGGTCTTAATAGTGAGTATGAATCATAGTTCCATTTTTTTTTGATCCACTCTATCTATTTCGTGTTCCAGATACTAGAATAAATAATATCTGACGAATTAGAATCATCTTGATAGAGATAACAGGCCCTTTCTATGTATTATCAATAGGATCAATTCTAACAAGTCACACACTCATATTCCAGAGATACCGAAACAAAAAAATTCCGCGGTCGAACTACCATAATATCTAGAAATGTAGATCTTAAACTAGAAAGGCTTTTTTGGATGGAAAAACTCTGACTTCCTAGTTTTAGTTAGTAGAAACCTAATTGGTTAAAATTCCGTCCAGTAAAACGGAAGAATTATAAATTTCTAAAATGATAGATAGGAATATAGCGAATAAAGCCATTGCGATCCCCATAAAAGGAGTAGTCCCCCAACCCGGGGCGACTTTCCCATATTCCGAATTCAAGGGTTTCAGTAAACTACCTGCACCAGTTCGTTTTGGCCTAGGTTTAGAACTATCTTCAACGGTTTGTGTAGCCATAAATTCTATTTAATCATTGGTGTTGACTTTGTATACTATTCCGTTGTAGTTGTAAATACACGATCTTTTCGTAGATCCATTGTAATCTTGAAATTCTATAAAAATGGAAACAGCAACTTTAGTCGCCATCTCCATATCTGGTTTACTTGTAAGCTTTACTGGGTATGCCTTATATACCGCGTTTGGGCAACCCTCTCAACAATTAAGAGATCCATTCGAAGAACACGGAGACTAATTTAAGTAAGAAGTCTCCCAGATAGGGGGACTTCTTACTTAAATGAAATTATTTTATTCTTTTAGTTGGAGTTGGTGGAACCTTAGGTGGTTCTCGGAAGAAGATAGCGAAAAAAATTATCCCTAAAGTCGAAACTAAAAGGAACGTATAAACCAATGCTTCCATAGATTCGATCCTGGTTTATTTACAATTATAACTTCCACACCTATTCATTTGTCATTTGGGAGAATTTCCCATATAAAGAAAGAAAAAGAGTCAAAGAAAGGATGGGAGATGTTTCCCATGTCAAATCAAAAAAGAGAGGTGAAAGATACTATAACAATGTGTATCAGACTGCCTGTTTCCTTGTAGTTGGATCTCCCACTTTTTGGAATGTTCCAAATTCCACTTGAGCATCCAAATCTGGATCAATACCAGCAAAAACATCTCGGAACAATGTTCTAGCGCCATGCCAAATGTGTCCGAAAAAGAAGAGAGCAAAGCAAAGGTAGCATGACCAAAAGTGAACCAACCCCTTGGACTGCTGCGAAAAACACCATCAGATTTCAAAGTAGCCCGGTCTAATTCAAAAATTTCCCCTAATTGAGAACGCCTCGCATATTTTTTTACAGTAGCAGGATCAGAATAACTTACTCCATTAAGTTCGCCACCATAGAACTCCACCGTTACACCTACTTGTTCAACACTATATTTGGATTCTGCTCTTCTAAAAGGAACGTCTGCTCTAACAATTCCCTCCTCATCTACCAAAACAACCGGAAATGTTTCAAAAAAAGTAGGCATACGGCGTACAAAAAGCTCACGTCCTTCTTTATCTCTAAAGACGGGATGTCCTAACCATCCAACAGCTATTCCATCCCCATTGTCCATTGAGCCTGCTCTGAATAATCCCCCTTTTGCCGGATTATTACCAATATAATCATAAAAGGCTAATTTTTCGGGAATTTTAGACCAAGCTTCTGATAAACTAAGATTTTCGGCTAAACCATTGCTAACTCTTCGATATATTTCTTGCTGAAAGTATCCCTGATCCCACTGATAACGAGTAGGCCCAAATAATTCGATTGGGGTCGTTGCTGACCCATACCACATAGTTCCAGCAACTACGAAAGCTGCAAAAAAAACAGCAGCGATACTACTGGAAAGTACAGTTTCAATATTGCCCATACGTAATCCTTTATATAGACGTTGAGGCGGACGGACACTAAGATGGAATAAGCCCGCTAATATACCCAATGTACCCGCAGCAATATGATGAGAAGCTATTCCCCCCGGAACAAAAGGATCAAAACCTTCTGCACCCCACGCTGGATTTACAGCTTGTACTTTTCCAGTTAGTCCATAAGGATCGGATACCCATATCCCAGGACCATACAAACCCGTTACATGAAATGCCCCAAAGCCAAAGCAAGCCACCCCTGCAAGAAATAAATGAATTCCAAAGATCTTGGGCAAATCCAAAGAGGGTTTTCCCGTCCGCTCATCAGAGAATATTTCTAGGTCCCAATATACCCAATGCCAGATCGCTGCCAAGAAACACAAGCCAGAAAACACAATATGCGTACCTGCCACACCTTCATAACTCCAAATACCCGGATTTGTTACAGTTCCTCCTGAAATACTCCAACCACCCCACGAATCCGTTATTCCTAAACGAGTCATGAAGGGAATTACGAACATACCTTGTCTCCACATTGGATCCAGAACAGGATCAGAGGGATCAAAAACTGCTAATTCGTATAAAGCCATTGAGCCAGCCCAACCAGAAACTAGAGCTGTGTGCATTATATGCACCGCAAGCAATCGACCCGGATCATTCAATACGACAGTATGAACACGATACCAAGGCAAACCCATGGAAATACCCCTTTAGCAAAGAAAAATAGACACGATGTCGCTTTATTTTATCGCATTGAAAAAGACTATCCATATCCTATGTACCTAACCCTTCTAGGGGATTCTGTGTCAGAAAGCGCGAATATTTATTTCATTCCATTAAAAATAAGAAGCCAATTCTGTTCATAAGAAGAAAGAGAAGCAGATCTATTCTATACTCGATAAGTGCCAATATGCAATGGGTAACTTGGCCAATTTGGAAAAAACGAAGAATAGATCGCTACCCCTCTTTGTTTAGCATTCGAATCACCCATTCCTTTTTCTTTATTCAATCTGTCTTACATTCCTTATATGTATAACCTTTCAATCTACGTATTAATAGAATCTATAGTATTCATATAGAATAAGAATAAAAATTAAGACAATAAACTGCGGATTCTTTCTTTCTGTTCCATTCTTACGTTTCCATATTAAAGTGTGGTTTTCTTACTTAAATTTAATAATATTAATCTAATATGCCCATTGGTGTTCCAAAAGTACCTTACCGGATTCCTGGAGATGAAGAAGCGACTTGGGTTGACTTATACAATGTTATGTATCGAGAAAGGACACTTTTTTTAGGTCAAGAGATTCGTTGCGAGATCACGAATCATATTACAGGTCTCATGGTATATCTGAGTATAGAAGATGGAATTAGTGATATTTTTTTGTTTATAAACTCCCCAGGCGGGTGGCTAATCTCAGGAATGGCTATTTTTGATACGATGCAAACGGTGACACCAGATATATATACAATATGCCTCGGAATAGCCGCCTCCATGGCGTCCTTCATTCTGCTTGGAGGAGAACCCACCAAGCGTATAGCATTCCCTCACGCGAGGATTATGCTTCACCAACCTGCTAGTGCTTATTATCGGGCAAGGACACCAGAATTTTTACTAGAAGTAGAAGAGTTACACAAAGTTCGCGAAATGATCACAAGGGTTTATGCAGTAAGAACAGGCAAGCCTTTTTGGGTTGTATCCGAAGACATGGAAAGGGATGTTTTTATGTCAGCAGACGAAGCCAAAGCTTATGGACTTGTCGATATTGTAGGGGATGAAATGATTGACAAGCACTGCGATACTGATCCAGTGTGGTTTCCAGAAATGTTTAAGGATTGGTAGTGTCCGGATTTCTTGTAAAGTTATTTCACAGCTAAATTCGTGTTTTCCTCGATTTAATAGAAAATAGAAAGACTTCATGATGAGCAATCATCAGGTTAAGATGGATCTAAACCAATCCATTTTTTTCTATATACATACAACATGCCGACGGTTAAACAACTTATTAGAAACGCAAGACAGCCAATACGAAATGCTCGAAAAACGGCCGCGCTTAAAGGATGCCCTCAGCGTCGAGGAACATGTGCTAGGGTGTATGTGCGACTCGTTCAGATCATGACTTCAAACAAATATAAAAAAAATTGAAGTATCCATGATTAGTACCAATGAATAGGATATAGCTTCTCTATCCTAGATTTCTATGGTATATGGAATTTATGGTTTCCTTTGGTGCAAATCCAATTATCTAAATTGGAAATAAGAAGCAATTCTCCCATTGGTAGCAAATGGTTATCCATTAAGCGGAGGAAATAGTAATAAAAAGAAAAAGGCTTATGCTCCTTTATCTTAAAAGAACGGACTAACAGGGTCAGCTACTTAGCCAACTTTCATAATTAAATACCGTCACTGTATGGATAACTCTTATTGTGAAAAGAGCTATTTACTCTATAATGGATAGGTAGAGCCAAAGAATGTGGACTATACAAGTTCGCAATACCTTTTGATGAAAGAAAGGGCTCCGGTGTATAGAGAGGGCCTCACCGTTTAAAAGGGAACCATAGAAACGATGGAACCCACTATTTTTTTTAGTATTATTAGAATGAATTTGTTATTTCGTATAGAAATAACTGAACGGAGTGGAATAAAAAATCGTGGTTGGGAAGGTTACTATAGCAAAAGCCATTGGAATTAATATTTTATATATCGGAATAATTAGTTTTGTTATTAATGAGAAAAAGGGTGGCTAAAAGAAGAGAAATCATTAGTTATTCATTAAGGTTAATTTGATTCAATGACCAGAGTTCCGCGAGGATATATAGCCCGGAGACGACGAACAAAAATGCGTTCATTTGCCTCAAACTTTAGAGGGGCTCATTTAAGACTTAATCGAATGATTACCCAACAGGTAAAAAGAGCTTTTGTTTCCTCTCATCGAGATAGAGGTAGGCAAAAGAGGGATTTTCGTCGTTTGTGGATCACTCGGATAAACGCAGCAACGCGGGTATATAAAGTATTCGATAGTTATAGTAAATTAATACACAACCTGTACAAGAAGAAATTGATTCTTAATCGTAAAATGCTTGCACAAGTAGCTGTATCAAATCCAAATAATCTTTACACGATTTCCAATAAAATAAAGATCATCAATTAAAGGTATAAATAAAGTAATATACTGGAATAATAAAAGATGAATTCCCGGAGTTCCCTCTCCGGGAAGATACAATAAATTAAGATTAAGTGGTAGGAATCAACGAGCTGGATTACTTTCTTTATAATATATATAGGTCTGGCCCTTTCGAATTCGAATAAAACATCAACAATCGGAACTTAAGTTCCGGTTGTTGTTTCTTAAATTTTGGTTGTTGTTTCTTAAGTTTCGATTGGAATTGTACTTTTGCGTTAATTGAGGAATATGTCTATTTTTTCTGGGTCTAGAACCTGTAATTATTGAAATTGACTGGGCTTGAAATTGCTTTTCGTTCTCATAGTTACGAAACGGTAAGAAAGATAAAATACGAGCCTGTTTTATAGCAAGAGTAATTAATCGTTGTTGTTTCAAGGTTAATCTATTTATTCGTCTCGATAATATTTTTCCTTGTTCACTAATAAATCTATTAATTAAACTCATGTTTCTATAATCAATTCGATCTCCCGGGCCAATCCGGGGACGCCTACGAAAAGGTTGTTTAGATTTACGAAAAGGTTGCTTGAATTTACGAAAAGTTTGCTTGGATTTACGAAAGGGTTGCTTGGATTTATTAAAAGTTTGCTTGGATTTACTAAAGGGTTGCTTAGATTTAAGAAAAGGTTGTTTAGATGTATACATGATTTATTCCTTATTTAAAATTTGAAAATTTGAAAATTCACTTCTTTATTTTATTAATTTAGGATCCAGAAGAAGTAGTTTTTCTTTGATCCATATCTTATTTGATTCATATTATAGTATATGAATACCCTCTATACATATGAAATAATATCTACCGGAAATCAGATGAGTTGATTTGTATTTTGTATTCTATACTATGTTTTCTTTATATATTAAATATGAAGTTCTTACTCTTTCTGTTGTTTGGAAAGATCGAACACACGATGTTCCTATTTCTTTATTTCGTGATGAGTCGTATGCTTGCGACAATAACGACAAAATTTTTTGAATTCTAATTGTCCGGGTGTATTGTGGCGATTCTTTTGAGTACTATATCTAGAAATCCCCGTCGATTCCTCATTGGCACCTTTTCGAACACAACTGATGCATTCCAAAATAACTCTGATTCTAACATCTTTTCCCTTGGCCATGAACCTCCTTTTCTTTTTGGATTGACTTAACTTAATTCTTCTACTTATTCTTTTATTCTTCTATTTTGAATCCGAAGAAGAAGAATAAAATTCATTAGAATAATTTTTTTTTATTCTTAAATTAAGTAATAAAAAATAGAGAAATAATTAAAGAATACAATCCTTGTCGAATTAGCAAAGATTTTGGTTCGAAATCCTTTCATTTAATTAGCCAGCCCCACCTTTTCTATGCTCTGATTTCTGAGGCCTTATTTAGCTTGGGTACCCCTTTAAATTGAATTTCTATTTTCAAAAATGGGGTTTACAAAATTTTTAATGACTCTGAGGTTCAACCCAATCCATCTTTTCTTTCTTTTTCCTTCCGATACTAAAAAAAGATTGAAAAGGATCAAATTTTGTCATATCACGAAGAAATCTATCCCTCCCATAGCAATAACTAGAATTAAAAAAAAGGGAATGACAAAGCATCTGGGAATAAACGATTAATTTCTATCAATAAACCTGCTAAAGCACCAAACCATAGAGTACTTAGCACGGGTGCTACAGAGAGATATGTTTTTATATCCCGCATTGAAAATCCTCCTTCCTTGTTGGAATACATATATGATCATAAACTCTTGCCCAAGATTGTTATGCTATATATAAAATGAACCATATCGACGAAATTTTCCTATCCCTAAAAAAGAAAAAGATGACCCCTTCTTCCTATATATTAGCAAGGAAAAGTAATCCTTCTTTTATAGGCGAAATTATATTGGATTTTATATGTATATAATTCCTTAATTATATGAGACCAAAAAGAAGAAATGACACGAGGGTTCTATATATAGATAGAGAAAGAAAGAAGAAGAAAATAGAAAGAAGAAGAAAATTATGATGTGGAAAAGAAGACAGGAATTGTGTACAATGGCATTGTACAACAATTTAATTTGGAAAAGGGATGTAGCGCAGCTTGGTAGCGCGTTTGTTTTGGGTACAAAATGTCACAGGTTCAAATCCTGTCATCCCTACCTATTACTTCTTTCTTCTTTATAGGCAGTAGCGACGAGATCAATTAAAGTAAAGTGGGTATAACTTGAATTTGTGGAGACTATACGTACGTGAGATACATTAGGAATAGAAAAAGATTTTCTTTTTGAATGAATGAAAGCGCTCTTAGTTCAGTTCGGTAGAACGCGGGTCTCCAAAACCCGATGTCGTAGGTTCAAATCCTACAGAGCGTGATTCCATCTATTTTATGTCGAAGCAGAGTAAAATAACTTAACAAAATTGAATTGTAACTCCAATTTCAATTTGACCTCCTCTCTGGTCTGGAGGAGGTCAATCAAAAAAAAATGACTCAATCAAAGATCCAACTGATCCCCACGCCTGTATTGCAAATACGCAGTCACGAATAATCCCGCTAAAGTAATAGGAATTAGGCCTAAGACGATTCCAAATAGAAAAACTTCAATCATTTCGATTTGTTCGAGGGGATAAAAAAAGAGGTACGATCTATCCCTAAATAGTACTCTAAATTATCCACGAATCTCAATGACCAAGAAAAGAATTCCTAATTAGTCTGGAAAAGAGTCGTAGAATGCCAGGAATCCCAAAGAAAGATTTTTCTTTTCTGAATTATAATTATTCAGTCAATTCAAATAAGGCGTATCTTGTTCAAGCCAATAAATAGAGCTGGGGTTATAGTTAAAGCAGCCAGTAGAAAACCAAAATAACTAGTTAAAGTAAGCATGAAAGAGTTAAATTCCATTTATTTTTTTTTACTACACTACATATGTTGGTAAAGCATTTACCTAAGTTATGGAAAATTCAGAATTCATCAGTTATTTTAGATAATACTAAAAAACAAGGTAGAGTAAGATACAGAAGTGTAAAAGAAAGTGGATTCATCAGATGATACATGAGTCCCTAATTCCGAATCAAGAGATTTGTTGTGGAATTTGTCAATTGAGTAAAGTAATAATATTAAGAACTAGATCATCTAACCCCATTGAATTTCATTTTTTCATTCAATTTTCAGGGAAATTTTTGAATAAGAGATAAATAAACAATTGAATTTGAAAAAAAAACTTCTTTCTATTTTGGATAATTTCTTTTTCAATAGGACCCTCGTTTTGGAGTGAACGATCGAATATTCCCCTATTCCTTCTTATTTTAACTGATTGTATTCCATATGGAATAAGAGGAGAACAAAAGCATTCCACGACCTGCCAAGGGGCTGTTAAAAAAAAAAAGAAAGCTCTTCCTTGAATTTACTTTATTTTTATTCCTTTTTCGAACTCCAACCAAAGTAGATTCGAAGACGAGTCACTTCAATTATCCTTTTAAGTTCTATTCTATCTTCTGTCTTTCCCTATTTCATCTCGTAAAGTTCCGCGCTCGCAGTTTGGTCAAGAAAGTTAGACCTAATCCAACAAACAATACAAGGATGAATTACGAATTATGAAAGGATAGATTTCACATATACTTGTCCTTGTATTGTGTCAGTATGAGAATATCCTTCCTAAATTATTTATCCAAACCTATTGATCATTAACTTAGATTTTCCCAAGATTTTGGCTGCTATTCCGAATTACTCTATATATTCCGAAGCCAATGAAAAGTAAGTAGAACCTACAAAAATGGGGTTTTCTATTGATGCCTTGAATAACATATAGCTTACCTATAGACAAAAAAAATAAAAAAGTAATTATGTTTCGGAACCAGGCAAAACCAGATTGCTGTGCCATAGGAAGGATAGCTATACTAATTCGGTATACTCAAAATACACCTTTGGTACAAAATTGACAATCTCACAAGGATGAAATATCAGTAATTTTCTATTTACTGGTCGATCCCATCTTTTACGGAATCAATTCCTTTTTTGAATGTACAAAAATTTTGGGAGTTCAGCATGTCTGGAAGCACGGGAGAACGTTCTTTTGCTGATATTATTACCAGTATTCGATACTGGGTTATTCATAGCATTACTATACCTTCCCTATTCATTGCGGGTTGGTTATTTGTCAGTACGGGTTTAGCTTATGACGTGTTTGGAAGTCCTAGGCCAAACGAGTATTTCACGGAAAGCCGACAAGGAATTCCGTTAATAACCGACCGTTTTGATTCTTTAGAACAACTCGATGAATTTAGTAGATCCTTTTAGGAGGCCCTCAATGACCATAGATCGAACCTATCCTATTTTTACAGTGCGATGGCTGGCTATTCACGGACTAGCTGTACCTACTGTTTTTTTCTTGGGATCAATATCAGCAATGCAGTTCATCCAACGATAAAACAAATTCCAACTATAGAACTATGACACAATCAAACCCGAATGAACAAAATGTTGAATTGAATCGTACCAGTCTATACTGGGGTTTATTACTCATTTTTGTACTTGCTGTTTTATTTTCCAATTACTTCTTCAATTGAGAGAAAGAAAGAGACTAATAAGAATTCTCTTATCCCATTTGGAAGGATACCATCCTTATAACTACCCATGACTGTTTTTGTCTCTAGCATGACCAATTGATAAAATGTGGAGGAAAGTAGGGGAAATGGCCGATACTACTGGAAGAATTCCTCTTTGGCTGATAGGTACTGTAGCTGGTATTGCTGTGATTGGTTTAGTAGGTGTTTTCTTTTATGGTTCATATTCTGGATTGGGTTCATCTCTATAGTAATCGGAGGGACCAGATTGTAAACATGAAAAAGTAGGAGCTTAGCGGGTCCTTACCCCCCTTTATCTGATTAGAGCGGAAAGGACCCGCGGAATTTTTACTCTTATAACGCGAATTGAATCTATTCGATTCACTCTTATGAAGCAACAAGAAAAAGAGATCACTCGAGGATCCAATATCTTATTCCACGAAGGAAGTATCCTGAAAATCCTTGATTTAGTTTCGAGTAATAAACTAATAAAACCTTAATCAAAACTATTCAACTAGCCTAAAAATAAAAAAAACCTTCAATGGAAGAGTTTACTTTTTTTTTGCAAAATTTCTGTAAATTTGAAGTTGAACTTAATTAAACAAGCCAAGCAATTTGCTCACAATCACAAGAAATTTTTCCCCCGCCATATTTTCTTCCCCTCTGTTTGTCCACTACCTCGGCTAAACCTAAGCAAAAGAAAAAGAGGTCCAAGAGACAGACCCGAATAAAGAAGAAATAGTAATCTTTGACGAATTAGGAAGAAAAAGGATTCTTATTTTGATACAAGAAGAATCGGCACAAGAAAAAGCCTTTTTCTTGTGCCGAATAGACGATTAAGAAGACCTGCAATCCCTCCGAAAAGGAAGAAATTTTAATTTTATTGTTCTCGCCTTTGCCTTGGATTCTCTTCTTTTGCATGGGATATAAATAAGGAATTCCAGACATCTCATAAACAAAAAGCAGTCTAAACAAAAAAAGGATTTCCAAAATAGATCATAGATAATTCTAGCAATTGCCAATAAATCGAGGCTTTTTACCAACTTGATGGTAAGAAATCCCGGGACCTAGAAATTCATTTCGTACAATTGAACCTTTTCAAACTGTTTCTTTTTGAGAACCAAAAAAACTTGTGCCAAAATAACGGATGCGAAGAAGAACAAAAGGCCTTGGACACGTAATGGATCCTGAAGCACGATTTCTGCGTCCCCCTGACCAAAACCTCCCACATTAGGATTGCTTGTTAATGGTTGATCAAGCTTGATGGATTCCCCCTCTGAAACAAGAAGTTCTGGTCCGGGAGGTATAATATCAATCACTTGGCGTCCATCTGATGCATCAACTATGGATATTTCATACCCCCCCTTTTCTTTACGTAGTATTTTTCTTACTATACCTGTTGACGTAGCATTATAGACTGTATTGTTACTCTTGCTACCATCAGGATAGATCTGTCCTCTTCCTCGGTTTCCCCCTACATATATGGGATATTTTAAGAAATGAGCATCTTTCTTCGTAGCAGGATCAGGGGAAAGAATGGGAAAGACAATTTCACTATATTTCTTACCGGGAACAGGGCCTATCACAAGAATGTTTTTTTTATCGGGACGATAACTCTGAAAAGCAAGATTTCCTATCTTTTCTTTTAACTCAGGGGAAATACGATCGGGCGGCGCTAATTCGAATCCCTCGGGCAAAATAAGAACAGCACCTACATTCAACCCTCCCTTTTTTCCATTAGCAAGAACTTGTTTCAATTGCATATCATAAGGAATTCGAAGAACTGCTTCAAATACAGTATCGGGAAGCACAGCTTGGGGAACTTCAATATCGACGGGCTTGCTAGCTAAATGGCAATTGGCACATACAATTCGTCCAGTTGCTTCTCGTGGGTTTTCATAACCCTGCTGCGCAAAAATGGGATATGCATTTGAAATAGATGTCCGAGTTATTACGTATATCATGATCGCTACAGAAATCGATCGAGTTATCTGTTCCTTTACCCAAGAAAAAGTATTTCTATTTTCCATGTCCAATCGCAGATCCCAGAATTTCTACAATAAATTAGATAGGTAGCTAAGCTAATCTAGTTCCCTATACACGAATCTGTTGTCATTCTACTGCAACAGTTGTACTGCAATGATGAATACCTTAAAGTAGGTATAAATAGAAAGAATTTTGCTAAAATGGAAAAGGGCTTTCTTTCTAAAAAAAGATGCTTGCTAATTTGATTAATATTAATATCGGGAGATCAAATGAATTTATGCTTCACTAATTGAATGATAAATGACTACAAGCGAAGGAGATAGACGATTTAAACAAAAAAAGACCCAAAATTTCAAACATGTATCTAGAATTACTGGAAAACTACAAACAAAAATAGTGAAAATAAGCTCGTTAGGAGCCCATCCAAAATCGTTGTAGACCCAACGAATTACTAGTTCCCAACCACGGGTGGAGTGAAATCCAACAAAAAAATCAGTAACTAAAAGAATAAAAAAAGCTTTTATTGAGTCATTTAAATTATAGAAGAATTCCTGAACCCAAGAATTCAAAATGACAAGTTCCTCTTTACCCAGAAAAAAAGAACCACTTAGAATAGCCAAACAGATTATATTTGTCGAGAAATGCAAAAATGGTATGGAGATGATCCTCATTATTTATTTTGACCCATTGTATTATTTCCTTGTGTATTCCTGTAGGAGGTTTTTGTACATGTGTCTTTAGTTTCCCTTTTATCATCTCGTCCAAGAGAGAAAGTTCTTCTAATTCTATGAATCTTTCTAGAATCCTTTTCTCTTGAATATCAGTTAAGAGAGTTTCGGATTGCCTGGTATTCCACCAATTCTTAATCCAAAGTTCCAGACATTTGTTAAATGAGGAAGAGACCCCCCAAGGCAAAAGTACGATAAATACAAGATATAGTAAAGAAGGCAATGCTTTCTTTTTTTTCATTTTTGATCCGTAAATGGAGTTGTTAATGAATATGCTTCATTCGCTGACTCTATTCCATTCCCTGACTCTATATGATGATATTTCTATTTCATGATATTTCTATTTCTTTGAAGCAAAAACTATATAGGTTTGATACCCTGTATCTATTCTTCTTTTTTGTATATTAGTTAGTAGTGGAATTTCAGTGCATTGGGTTCTTTCTTAGATCTAGATGGAATGAAATAGTGAAATAGAATAAAAAAAAAGCCCTTTCGGATGAAAAAAGAAGAATAGTATGCGATATATCTCACTTGGATAAAAAAAAATTAAAAGCAAATTTCTCTTATCCTCGTTTGTTCCTTCCTTTAGATAAATACTTAAAAATCCCCTTACAATAACAAATCCAATTTAGAAGGGACTTCCTCCCCGTGTTGAGAAAAACTTTTCTTCTTCCAATTCTTCTTTTCTTCATTCAACTCAGTTCAAAAAAGATACCTCAAAATACTTCAATTGGTACGCGCAAGAAATAGGCCAATTCGGCAGCTTTTTGTTCAATTTCTCGTGGAGTAAAAAATTGATCATCAGTACGAGTCAAGGGAATGATCCCCTGGCCCCGGATTTCCATATAAAGAATACGACGAGGATAAAGACCCTCTTTAACCTGAATTCTAATTGATTGGATATCCCGCATAAGGAATCGAAGGAAGACGCGACGTTTTATTCCAGGGAATCCCCAACGAAAAATGCACACTATTCCCTCTTTTCTATCGAATCGGTCATAACCACTACCTACATTCCACAAAATAGTACACCACAAGTAGGAGCTAATGAATAGGCCTGCGATTCCGTAGAAAGACATCACGACCCCCTGCGGAAAAAAAAGAATTTCTTGAGATGGAAGTATAGATATAATATTCTTACCAAGATAACTGGAAATCCCAACCGATAAGAATCCTAGTGAACCTAGAAAAAGAATACAGGCCCAGAAAAAATTACCCCTTTTTCGAGAACCTTTTAGAAGTTCTACCCATATGTGTTCTGATCGCCAATTCATATTAGATATACTAAATCCAGCAGCGGTCGATTGAAATTGAGAGAATAAGCTAAATAATTTTGACTTTACTTTTTTTGATTCTGAAATCGCCTTCAGCAACTAGTACTCCTGTGAAATAATAGGTTAGATACATTGACTTTCTATTCAAAAAATATTCGTTGATTCAATTAAAATAAATAAAATAAAACTCGCTATACCTGGCTCTGCATATTCATGCATTTATGCTCGTAGCCTATATCCGCATCCATAACCGTTTTTCATTTGTGTGTAGAAAGTGTGTGTAGAAAAAGCCACATACCCTACCATATTATATTACTTACACTAAAAAATACTAGACAATCTTATTTTTTTGCACATAAAGAAATAAAGAAGTCATTGCAATTGCCGGAAATACTAAGCCTACTAAAGGCACGAAAATAGAAGGTAAGTTTAAATCCGTCATGGAATAGGTGTCTCAATTCAAATTTACTATTTCTATCTAGTCGAAAAATATCTTAAGATTCTTATGATATAATTAAGTATATCTATTATAAGGAATATTGACTATTGTATTGTATTTTTTATTTTTAGTTTGAAAAATATTCTGTAAAAAAAATGAAAGGATAATAAGA
>NW_027333276.1:0-34614 GCF_002575655.3 Aegilops tauschii subsp. strangulata | reverse complement strand
AGGGTCTTATAGCTGAAAATAATTAGTAAATGCATGAAAAATAACAAATGAAGTCAGAAAGGATTGAAAAATGATGATGTGGCTTTGAATGGTGCATTTTGAACACACAAAAAGTCAGGAGTTCAAATAGGTTTTAAAAAATGAAATCCCTTTGTAACAGACGAGTGTCCGGATGAAATCCTGATACTTTGAAAGAGATTGTCCGTTTTGTACACGAAGTGCGTCCAGTTTTTGCCGTAACCCTCTCAACTTTCTTGCACATGCTGTGTGGACGAAATGATGATATCATGCCAACTTTCATCCTTTTCAGAGTTCATTTGAAATGCTTTTCAATTTTAGGTTCTTATAGCTCAAAATAATTAATAAATGCATGAAAAATAACAAATGAAGTCAGAAAGGATTGAAAAATGATGATGTGGCTTTGAATGTTGCATTTTGAACACACAAAAAGTCAGGAGTTCAAGTAAGTTTTAAAAAATGAAATCCCTTTGTAACAGACGAGTTTCCGGATGAAATCCTGATACTTTGAAATAGATTGTCCGTTTTGTACACGAAGTGCATCCAGTTTTTGCCGTAACCCTCTCAACTTTCTTGCACATGCTATGTGGATGAAATGATGATATCATGCCACGTTTCAACCTTTTCAGAGTTCATTTGAAATGCTTTTCAATTTTAGGGTCTTGTAGCTGAAAATAATTAGTAAATGCATGAAAAATAACAAATGAAGTCAGAAAGGATTGAAAAATGATGATGTGGGCTTGAATGGTGCATTTTGAACACACAAAAAGTTAGTAGTTCAAATAAGTTTTAAAAAATGAAATCCCTATGTAACAGACGAGTTTCCGGATGAAATCCTGATACTTTGAAAGAGATTGTCCGTTTTGTACACGAAGTGCATCCAGTTTTTGCCGTAACCCTCTCAACTTTCTTGCACATGCTATGTGGATGAAATGATGATATCATGCCAACTTTCAACCTTTTCAGAGTTCATTAGAAATGCTTTTCAATTTTAGGTTCTTATAGCTCAAAATAATTAGTAAATGCATGAAAAATAACAAATGAAGTCAGAAAGGATTGAAAAATGATGATGTGGCTTTGAATGTTGCATTTTGAACACACAAAAAGTCAGGAGTTCAAGTAAGTTTTAAAAAATGAAATCCCTTTGTAAGAGACGAGTTTCCGGATGAAATCCTGATACTTTGAAAGAGATTGTCCGTTTTGTACACGAAGTGCATCCAGTTTTTGCCGTAACCCTCTCAACTTTCTTGCACATGCTATGTGGATGAAATGATGATATCATGCCAAGTTTCAACCTTTTCAGAGTTCATTTGAAATGCTTTTCAATTTTAGGGTCTTATAGCTAAAAATAATTAGTAAATGCATGAAAAATAACAAATGAAGTCAGAAAGGATTGAAAAATGATGATGTGGCTTTGAATGGTGCATTTTGAACACACAAAAATTCAGGAGTTCAAATAGGTTTTAAAAAATGAAATCCCTTTGTAACAGACGAGTGTCCGGATGAAATCCTGATACTTTGAAAGAGATTGTCCGTTTTGTACACGAAGTGCATCCAGTTTTTGCCGTAACCCTCTCAACTTTCTTGCACATGCTATGTGGATGAAATGATGATATCATGCCAACTTTCAACCTTTTCAGAGTTCATTTGAAATGCTTTTCAATTTTAGCTTCTTATAGCTCAAAATAATTAGTAAATGCATGAAAAATAACAAATAAAGTCAGAAAGGATTGAAAAATGATGATGTGGCTTTGAATGTTGCATTTTGAACACACAAAAAGTCAGGAGTTCAAGTAAGTTTTAAAAAATGAAATCCCTTTGTAACGGACGAGTTTCCGGATGAAATCCTGATACTTTGAAAGAGATTGTCCGTTTTGTACACGAAGTGCATCCAGTTTTTGCCGTAACCCTCTCAACTTTCTTGCACAAGCTATGTGGATGAAATGATGATATCATGCCAAGTTTCAACCTTTTCAGAGTTCATTTGAAATGCTTTTCAATTTTAGGGTCTTATAGCTGAAAATAATTAGTAAATGCATGAAAAATAACAAATGAAGTCAGAAAGGATTGAAAAATGATGATGTGGCTTTGAATGGTGCATTTTGAACACACAAAATGTCAGTAGTTCAAATAGGTTTTAAAAAATGAAATCCCTTTGTAACAGACGAGTGTCCGGATGAAATCCTGATACTTTGAAAGAGATTGTCCGTTTTGTACACGAAGTGCGTCCAGTTTTTGCCGTAACCCTCTCAACTTTCTTGCACATGCTGTGTGGACGAAATGATGATATCATGCCAACTTTCATCCTTTTCAGAGTTCATTTGAAATGCTTTTCAATTTTAGGTTCTTATAGCTCAAAATAATTAATAAATGCATGAAAAATAACAAATGAAGTCAGAAAGGATTGAAAAATGATGATGTGGCTTTGAATGTTGCATTTTGAACACACAAAAAGTCAGGAGTTCAAGTAAGTTTTAAAAAATGAAATCCCTTTGTAACAGACGAGTTTCCGGATGAAATCCTGATACTTTGAAATAGATTGTCCGTTTTGTACACGAAGTGCATCCAGTTTTTGCCGTAACCCTCTCAACTTTCTTGCACATGCTATGTGGATGAAATGATGGTATCATGCCACGTTTCAACCTTTTCAGAGTTCATTTGAAATGCTTTTCAATTTTTGGGTCTTGTAGCTGAAAATAATTAGTAAATGCATGAAAAATAACAAATGAAGTCAGAAAGGATTGAAAAATGATGATGTGGCTTTGAATGGTGCATTTTGAACACACAAAAAGTCAGTAGTTCAAATAAGTTTTAAAAAATGAAATCCCTATGTAACAGACGAGTTTCCGGATGAAATCCTGATACTTTGAAAGAGATTGTCCGTTTTGTACACGAAGTGCATCCAGTTTTTGCCGTAACCCTCTCAACTTTCTTGCACATGCTATGGGGATGAAATGATGATATCATGCCAACTTTCAACCTTTTCAGAGTTCATTTGAAATGCTTTTCTATTTTAGGTTCTTATAGCTCAAAATAATTAGTAAATGCATGAAAAATAACAAATGAAGTCAGAAAGGATTGAAAAATGATGATGTGGCTTTGAATGTTGCATTTTGAACACACAAAAAGTCAGGAGTTCAAGTAAGTTTTAAAAAATGAAATCCCTTTGTAAGAGACGAGTTTCCGGATGAAATCCTGATACTTTGAAAGAGATTGTCCGTTTTGTACACGAAGTGCATCCAGTTTTTGCCGTAACCCTCTCAACTTTCTTGCACATGCTATGTGGACGAAATGATGATATCATGCCAACTTTCAACCTTTTCAGAGTTCATTTGAAATGCTTTTCAATTTTAGGGTCTTGTAGCTGAAAATAATTAGTAAATGCATGAAAAATAACAAATGAAGTCAGAAAGGATTGAAAAATGATGATGTGGCTTTGAATGGTGCATTTTGAACACACAAAAAGTCAATAGTTCATATAAGTTTTAAAAAATGAAATCCCTATGTAACAGACGAGTTTTCGGATGAAATCCTGATACTTTGAAAGAGATTGTCCGTTTTGTACACGAAGTGCATCCAGTTTTTGCCGTAACCCTCTCAACTTTCTTGCACATGCTATGGGGATGAAATGATGATATCATGCCAACTTTCAACCTTTTCAGAGTTCATTTGAAATGCTTTTCTATTTTAGGTTCTTATAGCTCAAAATAATTAGTAAATGCATGAAAAATAACAAATGAAGTCAGAAAGGATTGAAAAATGATGATGTGGCTTTGAATGTTGCATTTTGAACACACAAAAAGTCAGGAGTTCAAGTAAGTTTTAAAAAATGAAATCCCTTTGTAAGAGACGAGTTTCCGGATGAAATCCTGATACTTTGAAAGAGATTGTCCGTTTTGTACACGAAGTGCATCCAGTTTTTGCCGTAACCCTCTCAACTTTCTTGCACATGCTATGTGGACGAAATGATGATATCATGCCAACTTTCAACCTTTTCAGAGTTCATTTGAAATGCTTTTCAATTTTAGGGTCTTGTAGCTGAAAATAATTAGTAAATGCATGAAAAATAACAAATGAAGTCAGAAAGGATTGAAAAATGATGATGTGGCTTTGAATGGTGCATTTTGAACACACAAAAAGTCAATAGTTCATATAAGTTTTAAAAAATGAAATCCCTATGTAACAGACGAGTTTTCGGATGAAATCCTGATACTTTGAAAGAGATTGTCCGTTTTGTACACGAAGTGCATCCAGTTTTTGCCGTAACCCTCTCAACTTTCTTGCACATGCTATGTGGATGAAATGATGATATCATGCCAACTTTCAACCTTTTCAGAGTTCATTTGAAATGCTATTCAATTTTAGGGTCTTATAGCTCAAAATAATTAGTAAATGCATGAAAAATAACAAATGAAGTCAGAAAGGATTGAAAAATGATGATGTGGCTTTGAATGTTGCATTTTGAACACACAAAAAGTCAGGAGTTCAAATAAGTTTTAAAAAATGAAATCCCTTTGTAACAGACGAGTTTTCGGATGAAATCCTGATACTTTGAAAGAGATTGTCCGTTTTGTAAACGAAGTGCATCCAGTTTTTGCCGTAACCCTCTCAACTTTCTTGCACATGCTATGTTTATGAAATGATGATATCATGCCAAGTTTCAACCTTTTCAGAGTTCATTTGAAATGCTTTTCAATTTTGGGGTCTTATAGCTGAAAATAATTAGTAAATGCATGAAAAATAACAAATGAAGTCAGAAATGATTGAAAAATGATGATGTGGCTTTGAATGGTGCATTTTGAACACACAAAAAGTCAGTAGTTCAAATAAGTTTTAAAAAAAGAAATCCCTTTGTAACAGACGAGTTTTCGGATGAAATCCTGATACTTTGAAAGAGATTGTCCGTTTTGTACACGAAGTGCATCCAGTTTTTGCCGTAACCCTCTCAACTTTCTTGCACATGCTATGTGGATGAAATGATGATATCATGCCAACTTTCAACCTTTTCAGAGTTCATTTGAAATGCTTTTCAATTTTAGGGTCTTATAGCTCAAAATAATTAGTAAATGCATGAAAAATAACAAATGAAGTCAGAAAGGATTGAAAAATGATGATGTGGCTTTGAATGGTGCATTTTGAACACACAAAATGTCAGGAGTTCAAATAGGTTTTAAAAAATGAAATCCCTTTGTAACAGACGAGTTTCCGGATGAAATCTTGATACTTTGAAAGAGATTGTCCGTTTTGTAAACGAAGTGCATCCAGTTTTTGCCGTAACCCTCTCAACTTTCTTGCACATGCTATGTGGACGAAATGATGATATCATGCCAACTTTCAATCTTTTCAGAGTTCATTTGAAATGCTTTTCAATTATAGGTTCTTATAGCTCAAAATAATTAGTAAATGCATGAAAAATAACAAATGAAGTCAGAAAGGATTGAAAAATGATGATGTGGCTTTGAATGGTGCATTTTGAACACACAAAAAGTCAGTAGTTCAAATAAGTTTTAAAAAATGAAATCCCTTTGTAACAGACGAGTTTTCGGATGAAATCCTGATACTTTGAAAGAGATTGTCCGTTTTGTACACGAAGTGCATCCAGTTTTTTCTGTAACCCTCTCAACTTTCTTGCACATGCTATGTGGATGAAATGATGATATCATGCCAAGTTTCAACCTTTTCAGAGTTCATTTGAAATGCTTTTCAATTTTAGGGTCTTATAGCTCAAAATAATTAGTAAATGCATGAAAAATAACAAATGAAGTCAGAAAGGATTGAAAAATGATGATGTGGCTTTGAATGGTGCATTTTGAACACACAAAAAGTCAGGAGTTCAAATAGATTTTAAAAAATGAAATCCCTTTGTAACAGACGAGTTTCCGGATGAAATCTTGATACTTTGAAAGAGATTGTCCGTTTTGTACACGAAGTGCATCCAGTTTTTGCCGTAACCCTCTCAAATTTCTTGCACATGCTATGTGGATGAAATGATGATATCATGCCAACTTTCAACCTTTTCAGAGTTCATTTGAAATGCTTTTCAATTTTAGGTTCTTATAGCTCAAAATAATTAGTAAATGCATGAAAAATAACAAATGAAGTCAGAAAGGATTGAAAAATGATGATGTGGCTTTGAATGTTGCATTTTGAACACACAAAAAGTCAGGAGTTCAAGTAAGTTTTAAAAAATGAAATCCCTTTGTAACAGACGAGTTTCCGGATGAAATCCTGATACTTTGAAAGAGATTGTCCGTTTTGTACACGAAGTGCATCCAGTTTTTGCCGTAACCCTCTCAACTTTCTTGCACATGCTATGTGGACGAAATGATGATATCATGCCAACTTTCAACCTTTTCAGAGTTCATTTGAAATGCTTTTCAATTTTAGGGTCTTGTAGCTGAAAATAATTAGTAAATGCATGAAAAATAACAAATGAAGTCAGAAAGGATTGAAAAATGATGATGTGGCTTTGAATGGTGCATTTTGAACACACAAAAAGTCAGTAGTTCAAATAAGTTTTAAAAAATGAAATCCCTATGTAACAGACGAGTTTCCGGATGAAATCCTGATACTTTGAAAGAGATTGTCCGTTTTGTACACGAAGTGCATCCAGTTTTTGCCGTAACCCTCTCAACTTTCTTGCACATGCTATGTGGATGAAATGATGATATCATGCCAACTTTCAACCTTTTCAGAGTTCATTTGAAATGCTTTTCAATTTTAGGGTCTTATAGCTCAAAATAATTAGTAAATGCATGAAAAATAACAAATGAAGTCAGAAAGGATTGAAAAATGATGATGTGGCTTTGAATGTTGCATTTTGAACACACAAAAAGTCAGGAGTTCAAATAAGTTTTAAAAAATGAAATCCCTTTGTAACAGACGAGTTTTCGGATGAAATCCTGATACTTTGAAAGAGATTGTCCGTTTTGTAAACGAAGTGCATCCAGTTTTTGCCGTAACCCTCTCAACTTTCTTGCACATGCTATGTTTATGAAATGATTCTATCATGCCAACTTTCAACCTTTTCAGAGTTCATTTGAAATGCATTTCAATTTTAGGGTCTTATAGCTCAAAATAATTAGTAAATGCATGAAAAATAACAAATGAAGTCAGAAAGGATTGAAAAATGATGACGTGGCTTTGAATGTTGCATTTTGAACACACAAAAAGTCAGGAGTTCAAGTAAGTTTTAAAAAATGAAATCCCTTTGTAACAGACGAGTTTCCGGATGAAATCCTGATACTTTGAAAGAGATTGTCCGTTTTGTACACGAAGTGCATCCAGTTTTTGCCGTAACCCTCTCAACTTTCTTGCACATGCTATGTGGATGAAATGATGATATCATGCCAACTTTCAACCTTTTCAGAGTTCATTTGAAATGCTTTTCAATTTTAGGGTCTTATAGCTCAAAATAATTAGTAAATGCATGAAAAATAACAAATGAAGTCAGAAAGGATTGAAAAATGATGATGTGGCTTGGAATGTTGCATTTTGAACACACAAAAAGTTAGTAGTTCAAATAAGTTTTAAAAAATGAAATCCCTTTGTAACAGACGAGTTTCCGGATGAAATCCTGATACTTTGAAATAGATTGTCCGTTTTGTACACGAAGTGCATCCAGTTTTTGCCGTAACCCTCTCAACTTTCTTGCACATGCTATGTGGATGAAATGATGATATCATGCCAAGTTTCAACCTTTTCAGAGTTCATTTGAAATGCTTTTCAATTTTAGGGTCTTATAGCTCAAAATAATTAGTAAATGCATGAAAAATAACAAATTAAGTCAGAAAGGATTGAAAAATGATGATGTGGCTTTGAATGTTGCATTTTGAACACATAAAAAGTCAGGAGTTCAAATAAGTTTTAAAAAATGAAATCCCTTTGTAACAGACGAGTTTCCGGATGAAATCCTGATACTTTGAAAGAGATTGTCCGTTTTGTAAACGAAGTGCATCCAGTTTTTGCCGTAACCCTCTCAACTTTCTTGCACATGCTATGTGGATGAAATGATGATATCATGCCAACTTTCAACCTTTTCAGTGTTCATTTGAAATGCGTTTCAATTTTAGGTTCTTATAGCTCAAAATAATTAGTAAATGCATGAATGTTGCTTTGAAAGTTGCATTTTGAACACACAAAAAGTCAGAAAGGATTGAAAAATGAGGATGTGGCTTTGAATGTTGCATTTTGAACACACAAAAAGTAAGGAGTTCAAGTAAGTTTTAAAAAATGAAATCCCTTTGTAACAGACGAGTTTCCGGATGAAATCCTGATACTTTGAAAGAGATTGTCCGTTTTGTACACGAAGTGCATCCAGTTTTTGCCGTAACCCTCTCAACTTTCTTGCACATGCTATGTGGACGAAATGATGATATCATGCCAACTTTCAACCTTTTCAGAGTTCATTTGAAATGCTTTTCAATTTTAGGTTCTTATAGCTCAAAATAATTAGTAAATGCATGAAAAATAACAAATTAAGTCAGAAAGGATTGAAAAATATTGATGTGGCTTTGAATGTTGCATTTTGAACACACAAAAAGTCAGGAGTTCAAATAAGTTTTAAAAAATGAAATCCCTTTGTAACAGACGAGTTTCCGGATGAAATCCTGATACTTTGAAAGAGATTGTCCGTTTTGTACACGAAGTGCATCCAGTTTTTGCCGTAACCCTCTCAACTTTCTTGCACATGCTATGTGGATGAAATGATGATATCATGCCAACTTTCAACCTTTTCAGAGTTCATTTGAAATGCTTTTCAATTTTGGGGTCTTATAGCTCAAAATAATTAGTAAATGCATGAAAAATAACAAATGAAGTCAGAAAGGATTGAAAAATGATGATGTGGCTTTGAATGGTGCATTTTGAACACACAAAAAGTCAGGAGTTCAAATAAGTTTTAAAAAATGAAATCCCTTTGTAACAGACGAGTTTCCGGATGAAATCCTGATACTTTGAAAGAGATTGTCCGTTTTGTACACGAAGTGCATCCAGTTTTGGCGTAACCCTCTCAACTTTCTTGCACATGCTATGTGGATGAAATGATGATATCATGCCAACTTTCAACCTTTTCAGTGTTCATTTGAAATGCGTTTCAATTTTAGGTTCTTATAGCTCAAAATAATTAGTAAATGCATGAAAAATAACAAATGAAGTCAGAAAGGATTGAAAAATGATGATGTGGCTTTGAATGGTGCATTTTGAACACACAAAAAGTCAGGAGTTCAAATAAGTTTTAAAAAATGAAATCCCTTTGTAACAGACGAGTTTCCGGATGAAATCCTGATACTTTGAAAGAGATTGTCCGTTTTGTACACGAAGTGCATCCAGTTTTTGCCGTAACCCTCTCAACTTTCTTGCACATGCTATGTGGATGAAATGATGATATCATGCCAACTTTCAACCTTTTCAGAGTTCATTTGAAATGCTTTTCAATTTTAGGGTCTTATAGCTCAAAATAATTAGTAAATGCATGAAAAATAACAAATGAAGTCAGAAAGGATTGAAAAATGATGATGTGGCTTTGAATGTTGCATTTTGAACACACAAAAAGTCAGGAGTTCAAATAAGTTTTAAAAAATGAAATCCCTTTGTAACAGACGAGTTTTCGGATGAAATCCTGATACTTTGAAAGAGATTGTCCGTTTTGTAAACGAAGTGCATCCAGTTTTTGCCGTAACCCTCTCAACTTTCTTGCACATGCTATGTTTATGAAATGATTCTATCATGCCAACTTTCAACCTTTTCAGAGTTCATTTGAAATGCATTTCAATTTTAGGGTCTTATAGCTCAAAATAATTAGTAAATGCATGAAAAATAACAAATGAAGTCAGAAAGGATTGAAAAATGATGACGTGGCTTTGAATGTTGCATTTTGAACACACAAAAAGTCAGGAGTTCAAGTAAGTTTTAAAAAATGAAATCCCTTTGTAACAGACGAGTTTCCGGATGAAATCCTGATACTTTGAAAGAGATTGTCCGTTTTGTACACGAAGTGCATCCAGTTTTTGCCGTAACCCTCTCAACTTTCTTGCACATGCTATGTGGATGAAATGATGATATCATGCCAACTTTCAACCTTTTCAGAGTTCATTTGAAATGCTTTTCAATTTTAGGGTCTTATAGCTCAAAATAATTAGTAAATGCATGAAAAATAACAAATGAAGTCAGAAAGGATTGAAAAATGATGATGTGGCTTGGAATGTTGCATTTTGAACACACAAAAAGTTAGTAGTTCAAATAAGTTTTAAAAAATGAAATCCCTTTGTAACAGACGAGTTTCCGGATGAAATCCTGATACTTTGAAATAGATTGTCCGTTTTGTACACGAAGTGCATCCAGTTTTTGCCGTAACCCTCTCAACTTTCTTGCACATGCTATGTGGATGAAATGATGATATCATGCCAAGTTTCAACCTTTTCAGAGTTCATTTGAAATGCTTTTCAATTTTAGGGTCTTATAGCTCAAAATAATTAGTAAATGCATGAAAAATAACAAATTAAGTCAGAAAGGATTGAAAAATGATGATGTGGCTTTGAATGTTGCATTTTGAACACACAAAAAGTCAGGAGTTCAAATAAGTTTTAAAAAATGAAATCCCTTTGTAACAGACGAGTTTCCGGATGAAATCCTGATACTTTGAAAGAGATTGTCCGTTTTGTAAACGAAGTGCATCCAGTTTTTGCCGTAACCCTCTCAACTTTCTTGCACATGCTATGTGGATGAAATGATGATATCATGCCAACTTTCAACCTTTTCAGTGTTCATTTGAAATGCGTTTCAATTTTAGGTTCTTATAGCTCAAAATAATTAGTAAATGCATGAATGTTGCTTTGAAAGTTGCATTTTGAACACACAAAAAGTCAGAAAGGATTGAAAAATGAGGATGTGGCTTTGAATGTTGCATTTTGAACACACAAAAAGTAAGGAGTTCAAGTAAGTTTTAAAAAATGAAATCCCTTTGTAACAGACGAGTTTCCGGATGAAATCCTGATACTTTGAAAGAGATTGTCCGTTTTGTACACGAAGTGCATCCAGTTTTTGCCGTAACCCTCTCAACTTTCTTGCACATGCTATGTGGACGAAATGATGATATCATGCCAACTTTCAACCTTTTCAGAGTTCATTTGAAATGCTTTTCAATTTTAGGTTCTTATAGCTCAAAATAATTAGTAAATGCATGAAAAATAACAAATTAAGTCAGAAAGGATTGAAAAATATTGATGTGGCTTTGAATGTTGCATTTTGAACACACAAAAAGTCAGGAGTTCAAATAAGTTTTAAAAAATGAAATCCCTTTGTAACAGACGAGTTTCCGGATGAAATCCTGATACTTTGAAAGAGATTGTCCGTTTTGTACACGAAGTGCATCCAGTTTTTGCCGTAACCCTCTCAACTTTCTTGCACATGCTATGTGGATGAAATGATGATATCATGCCAACTTTCAACCTTTTCAGAGTTCATTTGAAATGCTTTTCAATTTTGGGGTCTTATAGCTCAAAATAATTAGTAAATGCATGAAAAATAACAAATGAAGTCAGAAAGGATTGAAAAATGATGATGTGGCTTTGAATGGTGCATTTTGAACACACAAAAAGTCAGGAGTTCAAATAAGTTTTAAAAAATGAAATCCCTTTGTAACAGACGAGTTTCCGGATGAAATCCTGATACTTTGAAAGAGATTGTCCGTTTTGTACACGAAGTGCATCCAGTTTTGGCATAACCCTCTCAACTTTCTTGCACATGCTATGTGGATGAAATGATGATATCATGCCAACTTTCAACCTTTTCAGTGTTCATTTGAAATGCGTTTCAATTTTAGGTTCTTATAGCTCAAAATAATTAGTAAATGCATGAAAAATAACAAATGAAGTCAGAAAGGATTGAAAAATGATGATGTGGCTTTGAATGGTGCATTTTGAACACACAAAAAGTCAGGAGTTCAAATAAGTTTTAAAAAATGAAATCCCTTTGTAACAGACGAGTTTCCGGATGAAATCCTGATACTTTGAAAGAGATTGTCCGTTTTGTACACGAAGTGCATCCAGTTTTTGCCGTAACCCTCTCAACTTTCTTGCACATGCTATGTGGATGAAATGATGATATCATGCCAACTTTCAACCTTTTCAGAGTTCATTTGAAATGCTTTTCAATTTTGGGGTCTTATAGCTCAAAATAATTAGTAAATGCATGAAAAATAACAAATGAAGTCAGAAAGGATTGAAAAATGATGATGTGGCTTGGAATGTTGCATTTTGAACACGCAAAAAGTCAGTAGTTCAAATAAGTTTTCAAAAATGAAATCCCTTTGTAACAGACGAGTTTCCGGATGAAATCCTGATACTTTGAAAGAGATTGTCTGTTTTGTACACGAAGTTCATCCAGTTTTTGCCGTAACCCTCTCAACTTTCTTGCACAAGCTATGTGGATGAAATGATGATATCATGCCAAGTTTCAACCTTTTCAGAGTTCATTTGAAATGCTTTTCAATTTTAGGGCCTTATAGCTCAAAATAATTAGTAAATGCATGAAAAATAACAAATGAAGTCAGAAAGGATTGAAAAATCATGATGTGGCTTTGAATGGTGCATTTTGAACACACAAAAAGTCAGGATTTCAAATCGGTTTTAAAAAATGAAATCCCTTTGTAACAGACGAGTGTCCGGATGAAATCCTCATACTTTGAAAGAGATTGTCCGTTTTGTACGCGAAGTGCATCCAGTTTTTGCCGTAACCCTCTCAACTTTCTTGCACATGCTATGTGGATGAAATGATGATATCATGCCAACTTTCAACCTTTTCAGACTTCATTTGAAATGCTTTTCAATTTTAGGGTCTTATAGCTCAAAATAATTAGTAAATGCATGAAAAATAACAAATGAAGTCAGAAAGGATTGAAAAATGATGATGTGGCTTTGAATGTTGCATTTTGAACACACAAAAAGTCAGGAGTTCAAGTAAGTTTTAAAAAATGAAATCCCTTTGTAACAGACGAGTTTCCGGATGAAATCCTGATACTTTGAAAGAGATTGTCCGTTTTGTACACGAAGTGCATCCAGTTTTTGCCGTAACCCTCTCAACTTTCTTGCACATGCTATGTGGATGAAATGATGATATCATGCCAAGTTTCAACCTTTTCAGAGTTCATTTGAAATGCTTTTCAATTTTAGGGTCTTATAGCTCAAAATAATTAGTAAATGCATGAAAAATAACAAATTAAGTCAGAAAGGATTGAAAAATGATGATGTGGCTTTGAATGTTGCATTTTGAACACACAAAAAGTCAGGAGTTCAAATAAGTTTTAAAAAATGAAATCCCTTTGTAACAGACGAGTTTCCGGATGAAATCCTGATACTTTGAAAGAGATTGTCCGTTTTGTAAACGAGGTGCATCCAGTTTTTGCCGTAACCCTCTCAACTTTCTTGCACATGCTATGTATATGAAATGATGATATCATGCCAAGTTTCAACCTTTTCAGAGTTCATTTGAAATGCTTTTCAATTTTGGGGTCTTATAGTTGAAAATAATTAGTAAATGCATGAAAAATAACAAATGAAGTCAGAAAGGATTGAAAAATGATGATGTGGCTTTGAATGGTGCATTTTGAACACACAAAAAGTCAGTAGTTCAAATAAGTTTTAAAAAATGAAATCCCTTTGTAACAGACGAGTTTTCGGATGAAATCCTGATACGTTGCAAGAGATTGTCCGTTTTGTACACGAAGTGCATCCAGTTTTTGCCGTAACCCTCTCAACTTTCTTGCACATGCTATGTGGATGAAATGATGATATCATGCCAACTTTCAACCTTTTCAGAGTTCATTTGAAATGCATTTCAATTTTAGGGTCTTATAGCTCAAAATAATTAGTAAATGCATGAAAATAACAAATGAAGTCAGAAAGGATTGAAAAATGATGACGTGGCTTTGAATGTTGCATTTTGAACACACAAAAAGTCAGGAGTTCAAGTAAGTTTTAAAAAATGAAATCCCTTTGTAACAGACGAGTTTCCGGATGAAATCCTAATACTTTGAAAGAGATTGTCCGTTTTGTAAACGAAGTGCATCCAGTTTTTGCCGTAACCCTCTCAACTTTCTTGCACATGCTATGTGGATGAAATGATGATATCATGCCAACTTTCAACCTTTTCAGAGTTCATTTGAAATGCTTTTCAATTTTAGGGTCTTATAGCTCAAAATAATTAGTAAATGCATGAAAAATAACAAATGAAGTCAGAAAGGATTGAAAAATGATGATGTGGCTTGGAATGTTGCATTTTGAACACACAAAAAGTTAGTAGTTCAAATAAGTTTTAAAAAATGAAATCCCTTTGTAACAGACGAGTTTCCGGATGAAATCCTGATACTTTGAAAGAGATTGTCCGTTTTGTACACGAAGTGCATCCAGTTTTTGCCGTAACCCTCTCAACTTTCTTGCACATGCTATGTGGATGAAATGATGATATCATGCCAAGTTTCAACCTTTTCAGAGTTCATTTGAAATGCTTTTCAATTTTAGGGTCTTATAGCTCAAAATAATTAGTAAATGCATGAAAAATAACAAATTAAGTCAGAAAGGATTGAAAAATGATGATGTGGCTTTGAATGTTGCATTTTGAACACACAAAAAGTCAGGAGTTCAAATAAGTTTTAAAAAATGAAGTCCCTTTGTAACAGACGAGTTTCCGGATGAAATCCTGACACTTTGAAAGAGATTGTCCGTTTTGTAAACGAAGTGCATCCAGTTTTTGCCGTAACCCTCTCAACTTTCTTGCACATGCTATGTGGATGAAATGATGATATCATGCCAACTTTCAACCTTTTCAGTGTTCATTTGAAATCCGTTTCAATTTTAGGTTCTTATAGCTCAAAATAATTAGTAAATGCATGAATGTTGCTTTGAAAGTTGCATTTTGAACACACAAAAAGTCAGAAAGGATTGAAAAATGATGATGTGGCTTTGAATGTTGCATTTTGAACACACAAAAAGTAAGGAGTTCAATTAAGTTTTAAAAAATGAAATCCCTTTGTAACAGACGAGTTTCCGGATGAAATCCTGATACTTTGAAAGAGATTGTCCGTTTTGTACACGAAGTGCATCCAGTTTTTGCCGTAACCCTCTCAACTTTCTTGCACATGCTATGTGGACGAAATGATGATATCATGCCAACTTTCAACCTTTTCAGAGTTCATTTGAAATGCTTTTCAATTTTAGGTTCTTATAGCTCAAAATAATTAGTAAATGCATGAAAAATAACAAATTAAGTCAGAAAGAATTGAAATATATTGATGTGGCTTTGAATGTTGCATTTTGAACACACAAAAAGTCAGGAGTTCAAATAAGTTTTAAAAAATGAAATCCCTTTGTAACAGACGAGTTTTCGGATGAAATCCTGATACTTTGAAAGAGATTGTCCGTTTTGTACACGAAGTGCATCCAATTTTTGCCGTAACCCTCTCAACTTTCTTGCACATGCTATGTGGATGAAATGATGATATCATGCCAACTTTCAACCTTTTCAGTGTTCATTTGAATTGCGTTTCAATTTTAGGTTCTTCTAGCTCAAAATAATTAGTAAATGCATGAAAAATAACAAATGAAGTCAGAAAGGATTGAAAAATGATGATGTGGCTTTGAATGGTGCATTTTGAACACACAAAAAGTCAGGAGTTCAAATAAGTTTTAAAAAATGAAATCCCTTTGTAACAGACTAGTTTTCGGATGAAATCCTGATACTTTGAAAGAGATTGTCCGTTTTGTCCACGAAGTGCATCCAGTTTTTGCCGTAACCCTCTCAACTTTCTTGCACATGCTGTGTGGCGAAATGATGATATCATGCCAACTTTCAACCTTTTCAGAGTTCATTTGAAATGCATTTCAATTTTAGGGTCTTATAGCTCAAAATAATTAGTAAATGCATGAAAAATAACAAATGAAGTCAGAAAGGATTGAAAAATGATGATGTGGCTTTGAATGTTGCATTTTGAACACACAAAAAGTCAGGAGTTCAAGTAAGTTTTAAAAAATGAAATCCCTTTGTAACAGACGAGTTTCCGGATGAAATCCTGATACTTTGAAAGAGATTGTCCGTTTTGTACACGAAGTGCATCCAGTTTTTGCCGTAACCCTCTCAACTTTCTTGCACATGCTATGTGGATGAAATGATGATATCATGCCAACTTTCAACCTTTTCAGAGTTCATTTGAAATGCTTTTCAATTTTGGGGTCTTATAGCTCAAAATAATTAGTAAATGCATGAAAAATAACAAATGAAGTCAGAAAGGATTGAAAAATGATGATGTGGCTTGGAATGTTGCATTTTGAACACGCAAAAAGTCAGTAGTTCAAATAAGTTTTCAAAAATGAAATCCCTTTGTAACAGACGAGTTTCCGGAAGAAATCCTGATACTTTGAAAGAGATTGTCTGTTTTGTACACGAAGTGCATCCAGTTTTTGCCGTAACCCTCTCAACTTTCTTGCACAAGCTATGTGGATGAAATGATGATATCATGCCAAGTTTCAACCTTTTCAGAGTTCATTTGAAATGCTTTTCAATTTTAGGGCCTTATAGCTAAAAATAATTAGTAAATGCATGAAAAATAACAAATGAAGTCAGAAAGGATTGAAAAATCATGATGTGGCTTTGAATGGTGCATTTTGAACACACAAAAAGTCAGGAGTTCAAATCGGTTTAAAAAAATGAAATCCCTTTGTAACAGACGAGTGTCCGGATGAAATCCTCATACTTTGAAAGAGATTGTCCGTTTTGTACATGAAGTGTATCCAGTTTTTGCCGTAACCCTCTCAACTTTCTTGCACATGCTATGTGGATGAAATGATGATATCATGCCAACTTTCAACCTTTTCAGAGTTCATTTGAAATGCTTTTCAATTTTAGGGTCTTATAGCTCAAAATAATTAGTAAATGCATGAAAAATAACAAATGAAGTCAGAAAGGATTGAAAAATGATGATGTGGCTTTGAATGTTGCATTTTGAACACACAAAAAGTCAGGAGTTCAAGTAAGTTTTAAAAAATGAAATCCCTTTGTAACAGACGAGTTTCCGGATGAAATCCTGATACTTTGAAAGAGATTGTCCGTTTTGTACACAAAGTGCATCCAGTTTTTGCCGTAACCCTCTCAACTTTCTTGCACATGCTATGTGGACGAAATGATGATATCATGCCAAGTTTCAACCTTTTCAGAGTTCATTTGAAATGCTTTTCAATTTTAGGGTCTTATAGCTGAAAATAATTAGTAAATGCATGAAAAATAACAAATGAAGTCAGAAAGGATTGAAAAATGATGATGTGGCTTTGAATGGTGCATTTTGAACACACAAAATGTCAGGAGTTCAAATAAATTTTAAAAAATGAAATCCCTTTGTAACAGACGAGTTTCCGGATGAAATCCTGATACTTTGAAAGAGATTGTCCGTTTTGTACACGAAGTGCATCCAGTTTTTGCCGTAACCGTCTCAACTTTCTTGCACATGCTATGTGGATGGAATGATGATATCATGCCAACTTTCAACCTTTTCAGAGTTCATTTGAAATGCTTTTCAATTTTAGGGTCTTGTAGCTCAAAATAATTAGTAAATACATGAAAAATAACAAATGAAGTCAGAAAGGATTGAAAAATGATGATGTGGCTTTGAATGGTGCATTTTGAACACACAAAAAGTCAGTAGTTCAAATAAGTTTTAAAAAATGAAATCCCTTTGTAACAGACGAGTTTTCGGATGAAATCCTGATACTTTGAAAGAGATTGTCCGTTTTGTACACGAAGTGCATCCAGTTTTTGCCGTAACCCTCTCAACTTTCTTGCACATGCTATGTGGATGAAATGATGATATCATGCCAACTTTCAACCTTTTCAGAGTTCATTTGAAATGCTTTTCAATTTTAGGGTCTTATAGCTCAAAATAATTAGTAAATGCATGAAAAATAACAAATGAAGTCAGAAAGGATTGAAAAATGATGATGTGGCTTGGAATGTTGCATTTTGAACACACAAAAAGTCAGTAGTTCAAATAAGTTTTAAAAAATGAAATCCCTTTGTAACAGACAGTTTCAGGATGAAATCCTGATACTTTGAAAGAGATTGTGCGTTTTGTACACGAAGTGCATCCAGTTTTTGCCGTAACCCTCTCAACTTTCTTGCACAAGCTATGTGGATGAAATGATGATATCATGCCAAATTTCAACCTTTTCAGAGTTCATTTGAAATGCTTTTCAATTTTAGGGCCTTATAGCTAAAAATAATTAGTAAATGCATGAAAAATAACAAATGAAGTCAGAAAGGATTGAAAAATCATGATGTGGCTTTGAATGGTGCATTTTGAACACACAAAAAGTCAGGAGTTCAAATCGGTTTTAAAAAATGAAATCCCTTTGTAACAGACGAGTGTGCGGATGAAATCCTGATACTTTGAAAGAGATTGTCCGTTTTGTACACGAAGTGCATCCAGTTTTTGCCGTAACCCTCTCAACTTTCTTGCACATGCTATGTGGATGAAATGATGATATCATGCCAACTTTCAACCTTTTCAGTGTTCATTTGAAATGCGTTTCAATTTTAGGTTCTTATAGCTCAAAATAATTAGTAAATGCATGAAAAATAACAAATGAAGTCAGAAAGGATTGAAAAATGATGATGTGGCTTTGAATGGTGCATTTTGAACACACAAAAAGTCAGGAGTTCAAATAAGTTTAAAAAAATGAAATCCCTTTGTAACAGACTAGTTTTCGGATGAAATCCTGATACTTTGAAAGAGATTGTCCGTTTTGTCCACGAAGTGCATCCAGTTTTTGCCGTAACCCTCTCAACTTTCTTGCACATGCTGTGTGGCGAAATGATGATATCATGCCAACTTTCAACCTTTTCAGAGTTCATTTGAAATGCATTTCAATTTTAGGGTCTTATAGCTCAAAATAATTAGTAAATGCATGAAAAATAACAAATGAAGTCAGAAAGGATTGAAAAATGATGATGTGGCTTGGAATGTTGCATTTTGAACACACAAAAAGTCAGTAGTTCAAATAAGTTTTAAAAAATGAAATCCCTTTGTAACAGACAGTTTCAGGATGAAATCCTGATACTTTGAAAGAGATTGTGCGTTTTGTACACGAAGTGCATCCAGTTTTTGCCGTAACCCTCTCAACTTTCTTGCACAAGCTATGTGGATGAAATGATGATATCATGCCAAATTTCAACCTTTTCAGAGTTCATTTGAAATGCTTTTCAATTTTAGGGCCTTATAGCTAAAAATAATTAGTAAATGCATGAAAAATAACAAATGAAGTCAGAAAGGATTGAAAAATCATGATGTGGCTTTGAATGGTGCATTTTGAACACACAAAAAGTCAGGAGTTCAAATCGGTTTTAAAAAATGAAATCCCTTTGTAACAGACGAGTGTGCGGATGAAATCCTGATACTTTGAAAGAGATTGTCCGTTTTGTACACGAAGTGCATCCAGTTTTGGCGTAACCCTCTCAACTTTCTTGCACATGCTATGTGGATGAAATGATGATATCATGCCAACTTTCAACCTTTTCAGTGTTCATTTGAAATGCGTTTCAATTTTAGGTTCTTATAGCTCAAAATAATTAGTAAATGCATGAAAAATAACAAATGAAGTCAGAAAGGATTGAAAAATGATGATGTGGCTTTGAATGGTGCATTTTGAACACACAAAAAGTCAGGAGTTCAAATAAGTTTAAAAAAATGAAATCCCTTTGTAACAGACTAGTTTTCGGATGAAATCCTGATACTTTGAAAGAGATTGTCCGTTTTGTCCACGAAGTGCATCCAGTTTTTGCCGTAACCCTCTCAACTTTCTTGCACATGCTGTGTGGCGAAATGATGATATCATGCCAACTTTCAACCTTTTCAGAGTTCATTTGAAATGCATTTCAATTTTAGGGTCTTATAGCTCAAAATAATTAGTAAATGCATGAAAAATAACAAATGAAGTCAGAAAGGATTGAAAAATGATGATGTGGCTTTGAATGTTGCATTTTGAACACACAAAAAGTCAGGAGTTCAAGTAAGTTTTAAAAAATGAAATCCCTTTGTAACAGACGAGTTTCCGGATGAAATCCTGATACTTTGAAAGAGATTGTCCGTTTTGTACACGAAGTGCATCCAGTTTTTGCCGTAACCCTCTCAACTTTCTTGCACATGCTATGTGGATGAAATGATGATATCATGCCAACTTTCAACCTTTTCAGAGTTCATTTGAAATGCTTTTCAATTTTGGGGTCTTATAGCTCAAAATAATTAGTAAATGCATGAGAAATAACAAATGAAGTCAGAAAGGATTGAAAAATGATGATGTGGCTTGGAATGTTGCATTTTGAACACGCAAAAAGTCAGTAGTTCAAATAAGTTTTCAAAAATGAAATCCCTTTGTAACAGACGAGTTTCCGGAAGAAATCCTGATACTTTGAAAGAGATTGTCTGTTTTGTACACGAAGTGCATCCAGTTTTTGCCGTAACCCTCTCAACTTTCTTGCACAAGCTATGTGGATGAAATGATGATATCATGCCAAGTTTCAACCTTTTCAGAGTTCATTTGAAATGCTTTTCAATTTTAGGGCCTTATAGCTAAAAATAATTAGTAAATGCATGAAAAATAACAAATGAAGTCAGAAAGGATTGAAAAATCATGATGTGGCTTTGAATGGTGCATTTTGAACACACAAAAAGTCAGGAGTTCAAATCGGTTTTAAAAAATGAAATCCCTTTGTAACAGACGAGTTTCCGGATGAAATCCTCATACTTTGAAAGAGATTGTCCGTTTTGAACACGAAGTGCATCCAGTTTTTGCCGTAACCCTCTCAACTTTCTTGCACATGCTATGTGGATGAAATGATGATATCATGCCAACTTTCAACCTTTTCAGAGTTCATTTGAAATGCTTTTCAATTTTAGGGTCTTATAGCTCAAAATAATTAGTAAATGCATGAAAAATAACAAATGAAGTCAGAAAGGATTGAAAAATGATGATGTGGCTTTGAATGGTGCATTTTGAACACACAAAATGTCAGGAGTTCAAATAAATTTTAAAAAATGAAATCCCTTTGTAACAGACGAGTTTCCGGATGAAATCCTGATACTTTGAAAGAGATTGTCCGTTTTGTACACGAAGTGCATCCAGTTTTTGCCGTAACCGTCTCAACTTTCTTGCACATGCTATGTGGATGAAATGATGATATCATGCCAACTTTCAACCTTTTCAGAGTTCATTTGAAATGCTTTTCAATTTTAGGGTCTTGTAGCTCAAAATAATTAGTAAATACATGAAAAATAACAAATGAAGTCAGAAAGGATTGAAAAATGATGATGTGGCTTTGAATGGTGCATTTTGAACACACAAAAAGTCAGTAGTTCAAATAAGTTTTAAAAAATGAAATCCCTTTGTAACAGACGAGTTTTCGGATGAAATCCTGATACTTTGAAAGAGATTGTCCGTTTTGTACACGAAGTGCATCCAGTTTTTGCCGTAACCCTCTCAACTTTCTTGCACATGCTATGTGGATGAAATGATGATATCATGCCAACTTTCAACCTTTTCAGAGTTCATTTGAAATGCTTTTCAATTTTAGGGTCTTATAGCTCAAAATAATTAGTAAATGCATGAAAAATAACAAATGAAGTCAGAAAGGATTGAAAAATGATGATGTGGCTTGGAATGTTGCATTTTGAACACACAAAAAGTCAGTAGTTCAAATAAGTTTTAAAAAATGAAATCCCTTTGTAACAGACAGTTTCAGGATGAAATCCTGATACTTTGAAAGAGATTGTGCGTTTTGTACACGAAGTGCATCCAGTTTTTGCCGTAACCCTCTCAACTTTCTTGCACAAGCTATGTGGATGAAATGATGATATCATGCCAAATTTCAACCTTTTCAGAGTTCATTTGAAATGCTTTTCAATTTTAGGGCCTTATAGCTAAAAATAATTAGTAAATGCATGAAAAATAACAAATGAAGTCAGAAAGGATTGAAAAATCATGATGTGGCTTTGAATGGTGCATTTTGAACACACAAAAAGTCAGGAGTTCAAATCGGTTTTAAAAAATGAAATCCCTTTGTAACAGACGAGTGTGCGGATGAAATCCTCATACTTTGAAAGAGATTGTCCGTTTTGTACACGAAGTGCATCCAGTTTTTGCCGTAACCCTGTCAACTTTCTTGCACATGCTATGTGGATGAAATGATGATATCATGCCAACTTTCAACCTTTTCAGAGTTCATTTGAAATGCTTTTCAATTTTAGGTTCTTATAGCTCAAAATAATTAGTAAATGCATGCAAAATAACAAATGAAGTCAGAAAGGATTGAAAAATGATGATGTAGCTTTGAATGTTGCATTTTGAACACACAAAAAGTCAGGAGTTCAAGTAAGTTTTAAAAAATGAAATCCCTTTGTAACAGACGAGTTTCCGGATGAAATCCTGATACTTTGAAAGAGATTGTCCGTTTTGTACACGAAGTGCATCCAGTTTTTGCCGTAACCCTCTCAACTTTCTTGCACATGCTATGTGGATGAAATGATGATATCATGCCAAGTTTCAACCTTTTCAGAGTTCATTTGAAATGCTTTTCAATTTTAGGGTCTTATAGCTGAAAATAATTAGTAAATGCATGAAGAATAACAAATGAAGTCAGAAAGGATTGAAAAATGATGATGTGGCTTGCAATGTTGCATTTTGAACACACAAAAAGTCAGTAGTTCAAATAAGTTTTAAAAAATGAAATCCCTTTGTAACAGACGAGTTTCCGGATGAAATCCTGATACTTTGAAAGAGATTGTCCGTTTTGTACACGAAGTGCATCCAGTTTTTGTCGTAACCCTCTCAACTTTCTTGCACATGCTATGTGGATGAAATGATGATATCATGCCAACTTTCAACCTTTTCAGAGTTCATTTGAAATGCTTTTCAATTTTAGGGTCTTGTAGCTCAAAATAATTAGTAAATGCATGAAAAATAACAAATGAAGTCAGAAAGGATTGAAAAATGATGATGTGGCTTTGAATGGTGCATTTTGAACACACAAAAAGTCAGGAGTTCAAATAGGTTTTAAAAAATGAAATCCCTTTGTAACAGACGAGTGTCCGGATGAAATCCTCATACTTTGAAAGAGATTGTCCGTTTTGTACACGAAGTGCATCCAGTTTTTGCCGTAACCCTCTCAACTTTCTTGCACATGCTATGTGGATGAAATGATGATATCATGCCAACTTTCAACCTTTTCAGAGTTCATTTGAAATGCTTTTCAATTTTCTTATAGCTCAAAATAATTAGTAAATGCATGCAAAATAACAAATGAAGTCAGAAAGGATTGAAAAATGATGATGTGGCTTTGAATGTTGCATTTTGAACACACAAAAAGTCAGGAGTTCAAGTAAGTTTTAAAAAATGAAATCCCTTTGTAACAGACGAGTTTCCGGATGAAATCCTGATACTTTGAAAGAGATTGTCCGTTTTGTACACGAAGTGCATCCAGTTTTTGCCGTAACCCTCTCAACTTTCTTGCACATGCTATGTGGATGAAATGATGATATCATGCCAAGTTTCAACCTTTTCAGAGTTCATTTGAAATGCTTTTCAATTTTAGGGTCTTATAGCTGAAAATAATTAGTAAATGCATGAAGAATAACAAATGAAGTCAGAAAGGATTGAAAAATGATGATGTGGCTTGCAATGTTGCATTTTGAACACACAAAAAGTCAGTAGTTCAAATAAGTTTTAAAAAATGAAATCCCTTTGTAACAGACGAGTTTCCGGATGAAATCCTGATACTTTGAAAGAGATTGTCCGTTTTGTACACGAAGTGCATCCAGTTTTTGTCGTAACCCTCTCAACTTTCTTGCACATGCTATGTGGATGAAATGATGATATCATGCCAACTTTCAACCTTTTCAGAGTTCATTTGAAATGCTTTTCAATTTTAGGGTCTTGTAGCTCAAAATAATTAGTAAATGCATGAAAAATAACAAATGAAGTCAGAAAGGATTGAAAAATGATGATGTGGCTTTGAATGGTGCATTTTGAACACACAAAAAGTCAGGAGTTCAAATAGGTTTTAAAAAATGAAATCCCTTTGTAACAGACGAGTGTCCGGATGAAATCCTCATACTTTGAAAGAGATTGTCCGTTTTGTACACGAAGTGCATCCAGTTTTTGCCGTAACCCTCTCAACTTTCTTGCACATGCTATGTGGATGAAATGATGATATCATGCCAACTTTCAACCTTTTCAGAGTTCATTTGAATTGCTTTTCAATTTTAGGTTCTTATAGCTCAAAATAATTAGGAAATGCATGCAAAATAACAAATGAAGTCAGAAAGGATTGAAAAATGATGATGTGGCTTTGAATGTTGCATTTTCAACACACAAAAAGTCAGGAGTTCAAGTAAGTTTTAAAAAATGAAATCCCTTTGTAACAGACGAGTTTCCGGATGAAATCCTGATACTTTGAAAGAGATTGTCCGTTTTGTACACGAAGTGCATCCAGTTTTTGCCGTAACCCTCTCAACTTTCTTGCACATGCTATGTGGATGAAATGATGATATCATGCCAAGTTTCAACCTTTTCAGAGTTCATTTGAAATGCTTTTCAATTTTAGGGTCTTATAGCTGAAAATAATTAGTAAATGCATGAAGAATAACAAATGAAGTCAGAAAGGATTGAAAAATGATGATGTGGCTTGCAATGTTGCATTTTGAACACACAAAAAGTCAGTAGTTCAAATAAGTTTTAAAAAATGAAATCCCTTTGTAACAGACGAGTTTCCGGATGAAATCCTGATACTTTGAAAGAGATTGTCCGTTTTGTACACGAAGTGCATCCAGTTTTTGTCGTAACCCTCTCAACTTTCTTGCACATGCTATGTGGATGAAATGATGATATCATGCCAACTTTCAACCTTTTCAGAGTTCATTTGAAATGCTTTTCAATTTTAGGGTCTTGTAGCTCAAAATAATTAGTAAATGCATGAAAAATAACAAATGAAGTCAGAAAGGATTGAAAAATGATGATGTGGCTTTGAATGGTGCATTTTGAACACACAAAAAGTCAGAAGTTCAAATAGGTTTTAAAAAATGAAATCCCTTTGTAACAGACGAGTGTCCGGATGAAATCCTCATACTTTGAAAGAGATTGTCCGTTTTGTACACGAAGTGCATCCAGTTTTTGCCGTAACCCTCTCAACTTTCTTGCACATGCTATGTGGATGAAATGATGATATCATGCCAACTTTCAACCTTTTCAGAGTTCATTTGAAATGCTTTTCAATTTTACGGTCTTATAGCTCAAAATAATTAGTAAATGCATGAAAAATAACAAATGAAGTCAGAAAGGATTGAAAAACGATGACGTGGCTTTGAATGTTGCATTTTGAACACACAAAAAGTCAGGAGTTCAAATAAGTTTTAAAAAATGAAATCCCTTTGCAACAGACGAGTTTTCGGATGAAATCCTGATACTTTGAAAGAGATTGTCCGTTTTGTACACGAAGTGTATCCAGTTTTTGCCCTAACCCTCTCAACTTTCTTGCACAAGCTATGTGGATGAAATGATGATATCATGCCAAGTTTCAACCTTTTCAGAGTTCATTTGAAATGCTTTTCAATTTTAGGGCCTTATAGCTAAAAATAATTAGTAAATGCATGAAAAATAACAAATGAAGTCAGAAAGGATTGAAAAATCATGATGTGGCTTTGAATGGTGCATTTTGAACACACAAAAAGTCAGGAGTTCAAATCGGTTTTAAAAAATGAAATCCCTTTGTAACAGACGAGTGTCCGGATGAAATCCTCATACTTTGAAAGAGATTGTCCGTTTTGTACACGAAGTGCATCCAGTTTTTGCCGTAACCCTCTCAACTTTCTTGCACATGCTATGTGGATGAAATGATGATATCATGCCAACTTTCAACCTTTTCAGAGTTCATTTGAAATGCTTTTCAATTTTAGGTTCTTATAGCTCAAAATAATTAGTAAATGCATGCAAAATAACAAATGAAGTCAGAAAGGATTGAAAAATGATGATGTGGCTTTGAATGTTGCATTTTGAACACACAAAAAGTCAGGAGTTCAAGTAAGTTCTAAAAAATGAAATCCCTTTGTAACAGACGAGTTTCCGGATGAAATCCTGATACTTCGAAAGAGATTGTCCGTTTTGTACACGAAGTGCATCCAGTTTTTGCCGTAACCCTCTCAACTTTCTTGCACATGCTATGTGGATGAAATGATGATATCATGCCAAGTTTCAACCTTTTCAGAGTTCATTTGAAATGCTTTTCAATTTTAGGGTCTTATAGCTGAAAATAATTAGTAAATGCATGAAGAATAACAAATGAAGTCAGAAAGGATTGAAAAATGATGATGTGGCTTGGAATGTTGCATTTTGAACACACAAAAAGTCAGTAGTTCAAATAAGTTTTAAAAAAATGAAATCCCTTTGTAACAGACGAGTTTCCGGATGAAATCCTGATACTTTGAAAGAGATTGTCCGTTTTGTACACGAAGTGCATCCAGTTTTTGCCGTAACCCTGTCAACTTTCTTGCACATGCTATGTGGATGAAATGATGATATCATGCCAACTTTCAACCTTTTCAGAGTTCATTTGAAATGCTTTTCAATTTTAGGGTCTTGTAGCTCAAAATAATTAGTAAATGCATGAAAAATAACAAATGAAGTCAGACAGGATTGAAAAATGATGATGTGGCTTTGAATGGTGCATTTTGAACACACAAAAAGTCAGGAGTTCAAATAGGTTTTAAAAAATGAAATCCCTTTGTAACAGACGAGTGTCCGGATGAATCCTGATACTTTGAAAGAGATTGTCCGTTTTGTACACGAAGTGCATCCAGTTTTTGCCGTAACCCTCTCAACTTCCTTGCACATGCTATGTGGATGAAATGATGATATCATGCCAACTTTCAACCTTTTCAGAGTTCATTTGAAATGCTTTTCAATTTTAGGGTCTTGTAGCTCAAAATAATTAGTAAATGCATGAAAAATAACAAATGAAGTCAGACAGGATTGAAAAATGATGATGTGGCTTTGAATGGTGCATTTTGAACACACAAAAAGTCAGGAGTTCAAATAGGTTTTAAAAAATGAAATCCCTTTGTAACAGACGAGTGTCCGGATGAATCCTGATACTTTGAAAGAGATTGTCCGTTTTGTACACGAAGTGCATCCAGTTTTTGCCGTAACCCTCTCAACTTCCTTGCACATGCTATGTGGATGAAATGATGATATCATGCCAACTTTCAACCTTTTCAGAGTTCATTTGAAATGCTTTTCAATTTTAGGGTCTTATAGCTCAAAATAATTAGTAAATGCATGAAAAATAACAAATGAAGTCAGAAAGGATTGAAAAACGATGACGTGGCTTTGAATGTTGCATTTTGAACACACAAAAAGTCAGGAGTTCAAGTAAGTTTTAAAAAATGAAATCCCTTTGTAACAGACGAGTTTCCGGATGAAATCCTAATACTTTGAAAGAGATTGTCCGTTTTGTACACGAAGTGCATCCAGTTTTTGCCGTAACCCTCTCAACTTTCTTGCACATGCTATGTGGATGAAATGATGATATCATGCCAACTTTCAACCTTTTCAGAGTTTATTTGAAATGCTTTTCAATTTTAGGGCCTTATAGCTAAAAATAATTAGTAAATGCATGAAAAATAACAAATGAAGTCAGAAAGGATTAAAAATGATGATGTGGCTTTGAATGGTGCATTTTGAACACACAAAAAGTCAGGAGTTCAAATAGGTTCTAAAAAATGAAATCCCTTTGTAACAGACGAGTGTCCGGATGAAATCCTCATACTTTGAAAGAGATTGTCCGTTTTGTACACGAAGTGCATCCAGTTTTTGCCGTAACCCTCTCAACTTTCTTGCACATGCTATGTGGATGAAATGATGATATCATGCCAACTTTCAACCTTTTCAGAGTTCATTTGAAATGCTTTTCAATTTTAGGGTCTTATAGGTCAAAATAATTAGTAAATGCATGAAAAATAACAAATGAAGTCAGAAAGGATTGAAAAACGATGACGTGGCTTTGAATGGTGCATTTTGAACACACAAAAAGTCAGGAGTTCAAGTAAGTTTTAAAAAATGAAATCTCTTTGTAACAGACGAGTTTCCGGATGAAATCCTGATACTTTGAAAGAGATTGTCCGTTTTGTACACGAAGTGCATCCAGTTTTTGTCGTAACCCTCTCAACTTTCTTGCACATGCTATGTGGATGAAATGATGATATCATGCCAACTTTCAACCTTTTCAGAGTTCATTTGAAATGCTTTTCAATTTTAGGGTCTTGTAGCTCAAAATAATTAGTAAATGCATGAAAAATAACAAATGAAGTCAGAAAGGATTGAAAAATGATGATGTGGCTTTGAATGGTGCATTTTGAACACACAAAAAGTCAGGAGTTCAAATAGGTTTTAAAAAATGAAATCCCTTTGTAACAGACGAGTGTCCGGATGAAATCCTCATACTTTGAAAGAGATTGTCCGTTTTGTACACGAAGTGCATCCAGTTTTTGCCGTAACCCTCTCAACTTTCTTGCACATGCTATGTGGATGAAATGATGATATCATGCCAACTTTCAACCTTTTCAGAGTTCATTTGAAATGCTTTTCAATTTTAGGGTCTTATAGCTCAAAATAATTAGTAAATGCATGAAAAATAACAAATGAAGTCAGAAAGGATTGAAAAACGATGACGTGGCTTTGAATGTTGCATTTTGAACACACAAAAAGTCAGGAATTCAAATAAGTTTTAAAAAATGAAATCCCTTTGCAACAGACGAGTTTTCGGATGAAATCCTGATACTTTGAAAGAGATTGTCCGTTTTGTACACGAAGTGTATCCAGTTTTTGCCCTAACCCTCTCAACTTTCTTGCACAAGCTATGTGGATGAAATGATGATATCATGCCAAGTTTCAACCTTTTCAGAGTTCATTTGAAATGCTTTTCAATTTTAGGGCCTTATAGCTAAAAATAATTAGTAAATGCATGAAAAATAACAAATGAAGTCAGAAAGGATTGAAAAATCATGATGTGGCTTTGAATGGTGCATTTTGAACACACAAAAAGCCAGGAGTTCAAATCGGTTTTAAAAAATGAAATCCCTTTGTAACAGACGAGTGTCCGGATGAAATCCTCATACTTTGAAAGAGATTGTCCGTTTTGTACACGAAGTGCATCCAGTTTTTGCCGTAACCCTCTCAACTTTCTTGCACATGCTATGTGGATGAAATGATGATATCATGCCAACTTTCAACCTTTTCAGAGTTCATTTGAAATGCTTTTCAATTTTAGGTTCTTATAGCTCAAAATAATTAGTAAATGCATGCAAAATAACAAATGAAGTCAGAAAGGATTGAAAAATGATGATGTGGCTTTGAATGTTGCATTTTGAACACACAAAAAGTCAGGAGTTCAAGTAAGTTCTAAAAAATGAAATCCCTTTGTAACAGACGAGTTTCCGGATGAAATCCTGATACTTTGAAAGAGATTGTCCGTTTTGTACACGAAGTGCATCCAGTTTTTGCCGTAACCCTCTCAACTTTCTTGCACATGCTATGTGGATGAAATGATGATATCATGCCAAGTTTCAACCTTTTCAGAGTTCATTTGAAATGCTTTTCAATTTTAGGGTCTTATAGCTGAAAATAATTAGTAAATGCATGAAGAATAACAAATGAAGTCAGAAAGGATTGAAAAATGATGATGTGGCTTGGAATGTTGCATTTTGAACACACAAAAAGTCAGTAGTTCAAATAAGTTTAAAAAATGAAATCCCTTTGTAACAGACGAGTTTCCGGATGAAATCCTGATACTTTGAAAGAGATTGTCCGTTTTGTACACGAAGTGCATCCAGTTTTTGCCGTAACCCTGTCAACTTTCTTGCACATGCTATGTGGATGAAATGATGATATCATGCCAACTTTCAACCTTTTCAGAGTTCATTTGAAATGCTTTTCAATTTTAGGGTCTTGTAGCTCAAAATAATTAGTAAATGCATGAAAAATAACAAATGAAGTCAGAAAGGATTGAAAAACGATGACGTGGCTTTGAATGGTGCATTTTGAACACACAAAAAGTCAGGAGTTCAAGTAAGTTTTAAAAAATGAAATCTCTTTGTAACAGACGAGTTTCCGGATGAAATCCTGATACTTTGAAAGAGATTGTCCGTTTTGTACACGAAGTGCATCCAGTTTTTGTCGTAACCCTCTCAACTTTCTTGCACATGCTATGTGGATGAAATGATGATATCATGCCAACTTTCAACCTTTTCAGAGTTCATTTGAAATGCTTTTCAATTTTAGGGTCTTGTAGCTCAAAATAATTAGTAAATGCATGAAAAATAACAAATGAAGTCAGAAAGGATTGAAAAATGATGATGTGGCTTTGAATGGTGCATTTTGAACACACAAAAAGTCAGGAGTTCAAATAGGTTTTAAAAAATGAAATCCCTTTGTAACAGACGAGTGTCCGGATGAAATCCTCATACTTTGAAAGAGATTGTCCGTTTTGTACACGAAGTGCATCCAGTTTTTGCCGTAACCCTCTCAACTTTCTTGCACATGCTATGTGGATGAAATGATGATATCATGCCAACTTTCAACCTTTTCAGAGTTCATTTGAAATGCTTTTCAATTTTAGGGTCTTATAGCTCAAAATAATTAGTAAATGCATGAAAAATAACAAATGAAGTCAGAAAGGATTGAAAAACGATGACGTGGCTTTGAATGTTGCATTTTGAACACACAAAAAGTCAGGAATTCAAATAAGTTTTAAAAAATGAAATCCCTTTGCAACAGACGAGTTTTCGGATGAAATCCTGATACTTTGAAAGAGATTGTCCGTTTTGTACACGAAGTGTATCCAGTTTTTTGCCCTAACCCTCTCAACTTTCTTGCACAAGCTATGTGGATGAAATGATGATATCATGCCAAGTTTCAACCTTTTCAGAGTTCATTTGAAATGCTTTTCAATTTTAGGGCCTTATAGCTAAAAATAATTAGTAAATGCATGAAAAATAACAAATGAAGTCAGAAAGGATTGAAAAATCATGATGTGGCTTTGAATGGTGCATTTTGAACACACAAAAAGCCAGGAGTTCAAATCGGTTTTAAAAAATGAAATCCCTTTGTAACAGACGAGTGTCCGGATGAAATCCTCATACTTTGAAAGAGATTGTCCGTTTTGTACACGAAGTGCATCCAGTTTTTGCCGTAACCCTCTCAACTTTCTTGCACATGCTATGTGGATGAAATGATGATATCATGCCAACTTTCAACCTTTTCAGAGTTCATTTGAAATGCTTTTCAATTTTAGGTTCTTATAGCTCAAAATAATTAGTAAATGCATGCAAAATAACAAATGAAGTCAGAAAGGATTGAAAAATGATGATGTGGCTTTGAATGTTGCATTTTGAACACACAAAAAGTCAGGAGTTCAAGTAAGTTCTAAAAAATGAAATCCCTTTGTAACAGACGAGTTTCCGGATGAAATCCTGATACTTTGAAAGAGATTGTCCGTTTTGTACACGAAGTGCATCCAGTTTTTGCCGTAACCCTCTCAACTTTCTTGCACATGCTATGTGGATGAAATGATGATATCATGCCAAGTTTCAACCTTTTCAGAGTTCATTTGAAATGCTTTTCAATTTTAGGGTCTTATAGCTGAAAATAATTAGTAAATGCATGAAGAATAACAAATGAAGTCAGAAAGGATTGAAAAATGATGATGTGGCTTGGAATGTTGCATTTTGAACACACAAAAAGTCAGTAGTTCAAATAAGTTTAAAAAAATGAAATCCCTTTGTAACAGACGAGTTTCCGGATGAAATCCTGATACTTTGAAAGAGATTGTCCGTTTTGTACACGAAGTGCATCCAGTTTTTGCCGTAACCCTGTCAACTTTCTTGCACATGCTATGTGGATGAAATGATGATATCATGCCAACTTTCAACCTTTTCAGAGTTCATTTGAAATGCTTTTCAATTTTAGGGTCTTGTAGCTCAAAATAATTAGTAAATGCATGAAAAATAACAAATGAAGTCAGACAGGATTGAAAAATGATGATGTGGCTTTGAATGGTGCATTTTGAACACACAAAAAGTCAGGAGTTCAAATAGGTTTAAAAAATGAAATCCCTTTGTAACAGACGAGTGTCCGGATGAATCCTGATACTTTGAAAGAGATTGTCCGTTTTGTACACGAAGTGCATCCAGTTTTTGCCGTAACCCTCTCAACTTCCTTGCACATGCTATGTGGATGAAATGATGATATCATGCCAACTTTCAACCTTTTCAGAGTTCATTTGAAATGCTTTTCAATTTTAGGGTCTTATAGCTCAAAATAATTAGTAAATGCATGAAAAATAACAAATGAAGTCAGAAAGGATTGAAAAACGATGACGTGGCTTTGAATGTTGCATTTTGAACACACAAAAAGTCAGGAGTTCAAGTAAGTTTTAAAAAATGAAATCCCTTTGTAACAGACGAGTTTCCGGATGAAATCCTAATACTTTGAAAGAGATTGTCCGTTTTGTACACGAAGTGCATCCAGTTTTTGCCGTAACCCTCTCAACTTTCTTGCACATGCTATGTGGATGAAATGATGATATCATGCCAACTTTCAACCTTTTCAGAGTTTATTTGAAATGCTTTTCAATTTTAGGGCCTTATAGCTAAAAATAATTAGTAAATGCATGAAAAATAACAAATGAAGTCAGAAAGGATTAAAAATGATGATGTGGCTTTGAATGGTGCATTTGAACACACAAAAAGTCAGGAGTTCAAATAGGTTCTAAAAATGAAATCCCTTTGTAACAGACGAGTGTCCGGATGAAATCCTCATACTTTGAAAGAGATTGTCCGTTTTGTACACGAAGTGCATCCAGTTTTTGCCGTAACCCTCTCAACTTTCTTGCACATGCTATGTGGATGAAATGATGATATCATGCCAACTTTCAACCTTTTCAGAGTTCATTTGAAATGCTTTTCAATTTTAGGGTCTTATAGCTCAAAATAATTAGTAAATGCATGAAAAATTACAAATGAAGTCAGAAAGGATTGAAAAACGATGACGTGGCTTTGAATGGTGCATTTTGAACACACAAAAAGTCAGGAGTTCAAGTAAGTTTTAAAAATGAAATCCCTTTGTAACAGACGAGTTTCCGGATGAAATCCTGATACTTTGAAAGAGATTGTCCGTTTTGTACACGAAGTGCATCCAGTTTTTGCCGTAACCCTCTCAACTTTCTTGCACATGCTATGTGGATGAAATGATGATATCATGCCAAGTTTCAACCTTTTCAGAGTTCATTTGAAATGCTTTTCAATTTTAGGGTCTTATAGCTGAAAATAATTAGTAAATGCATGAAGAATAACAAATGAAGTCAGAAAGGATTGAAAAATGATGATGTGGCTTGGAATGTTGCATTTTGAACACACAAAAAGTCAGTAGTTCAAATAAGTTTTAAAAAATGAAATCCCGTTGTAACAGACGAGTTTCCGGATGAAATCCTGATACTTTGTAAGAGATTGTCCGTTTTGTACACGAAGTGCATCCAGTTTTTGCCGTAACCCTCTCAACTTTCTTGCACATGCTATGTGGATGAAATGATGATATCATGCCAACTTTCAACCTTTTCAGAGTTCATTTGAAATGCTTTTCAATTTTAGGGTCTTGTAGCTCAAAATAATTAGTAAATGCATGAAAAATAACAAATGAAGTCAGAAAGGATTGAAAAATGATGATGTGGCTTTGAATGGTGCATTTTGAACACACAAAAAGTCAGGAGTTCAAATAGGTTTTAAAAAATGAAATCCCTTTGTAACAGACGAGTGTCCGGATGAAATCCTCATACTTTGAAAGAGATTGTCCGTTTTGTACACGAAGTGCATCCAGTTTTTGCCGTAACCCTGTCAACTTTCTTGCACATGCTATGTGATGAAATGATGATATCATGCCAACTTTCAACCTTTTCAGAGTTCATTTGAAATGCTTTTCAATTTTAGGGTCTTGTAGCTCAAAATAATTAGTAAATGCATGAAAAATAACAAATGAAGTCAGACAGGATTGAAAAATGATGATGTGGCTTTGAATGGTGCATTTTGAACACACAAAAAGTCAGGAGTTCAAATAGGTTTTAAAAAATGAAATCCCTTTGTAACAGACGAGTGTCCGGATGAATCCTGATACTTTGAAAGAGATTGTCCGTTTTGTACACGAAGTGCATCCAGTTTTTGCCGTAACCCTCTCAACTTCCTTGCACATGCTATGTGGATGAAATGATGATATCATGCCAACTTTCAACCTTTTCAGAGTTCATTTGAAATGCTTTTCAATTTTAGGGTCTTATAGCTCAAAATAATTAGTAAATGCATGAAAAATAACAAATGAAGTCAGAAAGGATTGAAAAACGATGACGTGGCTTTGAATGTTGCATTTTGAACACACAAAAAGTCAGGAGTTCAAGTAAGTTTTAAAAAATGAAATCCCTTTGTAACAGACGAGTTTCCGGATGAAATCCTAATACTTTGAAAGAGAT
>NW_027333272.1:0-26117 GCF_002575655.3 Aegilops tauschii subsp. strangulata | reverse complement strand
AAATTGAAAAGCATTTCAAATGAACTCTGAAAAGGTTGAAAGTTGGCATGATATCATCATTTCATCCACATAGCATGTGCAAGAAAGTTGAGAGGATTACGGAAAAAACTGGATGCACTTCGTGTACAAAACGGACAATCTCTTTCAAAGTATCAGGATTTCATCCGGAAACTCGTCTGTTACAAAGAGATTTCATTTTTTAAAACTTATTTGAACTCCTTACTTTTTGTGTGTTCAAAATGCACCATTCAAAGCCACATCATCATTTTTCAATCCTTTCTGACTTCATTTGTTATTTTTCATGCATTTACTAATTATTTTGAGCTATAAGACCCTAAAATTGAAAAGCATTTCAAATGAACTCTGAAAAGGATGAAAGTTGGCATGATTTCATCATTTAATCCACATAGCATGTGCAAGAAAGTTGAGAGGGTTACGGCAAAAACTGGATGCACTTCGTGTACAAAACGGACAATCTCTTTCAAAGTATCAGGATTTCATCCGGAAACTCGTCTGTTACAAAGGGATTTCATTTTTGAAAACTTATTTGAACTCCTGACTTTTTGTGTGTTCAAAATGCATCATTCAAAGCCACATCATCATTTTTCAATCCTTTCTGACTTCATTTGTTATTTTTCATGCATTTACTAATTATTTTGAGCTATAAGACCCTAAAATTGAAAAGCATTTCAAATGAACTCTGAAAAGGTTGAAAGTTGGCATGATATCATCATTTCATCCACACAGCATGTGCAAGTAAGTTGAGAGGGTTACGGCAAAAACTAGATGCACTTCGTGTTACAAAGGGATTTCATTTTTTGAAAACTTATTTGAACTCCTGACTTTTTGTGTGTTCAAAATGCACCATTCAAAGCCACATCATCATTTTTCAATCCTTTCTGACTTCATTTTTTATTTTTCATGCATTTACTAATTATTTTGAGCTATTAGACCCTAAAATTGAAAAGCATTTCAAATGAACTCTGAAAAGGTTGAAAGTTGGCATGATATCATCATTTCATCCACATAGCATGTGCAAGAAAGTTGAGAGGGTTACGGCAAAAACTGGATGCACTTCGTGTACAAAACGGACAATTTCTTTCAAAGTATCAGGATTTCATCCGGAAACTCGTCTGTTACAAAGGGATTTCATTTTTTGAAACTTATTTGAAGTCCTGACTTTTTGTGTGTTCAAAATGCACCATTCAAAGCCACATCATCATTTTTCAATCCTTTCTGACTTCATTTGTTATTTTTCATGCATTTACCAATTATTTTGAGCTATAGGACCCTAAAATTGAAAAGCATTTCAAATGAACTCTGAAAAGGTTGAAAGTTGGCATGATATCATCATTTCATCCACATAGCATGTGCAAGAAAGTTGAGAGGGTTACGGCAAAAACTGGATGCACTTCGTGTACAAAACGGACAATCTCTTTCAAAGTATCAGGATTTCATCCGGAAACTCGTCTGTTACAAAGGGATTTCATTTTTGAAAACTTATTTGAACTCCTGACTTTTTGTGTGTTCAAAATGCACCATTCAAAGCCACATCATCATTTTTCAATCCTTTCTGACTTCATTTGTTATTTTTCATGCATTTACTAATTATTTTGAGCTATAAGACCCTAAAATTGAAAAGCATTTCAAATGAACTCTGAAAAGGTTGAAAGTTGGCATGATATCATCATTTCATCCACATAGCATGTGCAAGAAAGTTGAGAGGGTTACGGCAAAAACTGGATGCACTTCGTGTACAAAACGGACAATCTCTTTCAAAGTATCAGGATTTCATCCGGAAACTCGTCTGTTACAAAGGGATTTCAGTTTTTGAAACTTACTTGAACTCCTGACTTTTTGTGTGTTCAAAATGCACCATTCAAAGCCACATCATCATTTTTCAATCCTTTCTGACTTCATTTGTTATTTTTCATGCATTTACCAATTATTTTGAGCTATAAGACCCTAAAATTGAAAAGCATTTCAAATGAACTCTGAAAAGGTTGAAAGTTGGCATGATATCATCATTTCATCCACATAGCATGTGCAAGAAAGTTGAGAGGATTACGGCAAAAACTGGATGCACTTCGTGTACAAAACGGACAATCTCTTTCAAAGTATCAGGATTTCATCCGGAAACTCGTCTGTTACAAAGAGATTTCATTTTTTAAAACTTATTTGAACTCCTTACTTTTTGTGTGTTCAAAATGCACCATTCAAAGCCACATCATCATTTTTCTATCCTTTCTGACTTCATTTGTTATTTTTCATGTATTTACTAATTATTTTGAGCTATAAGACCCTAAAATTGAAAAGCATTTCAAATGAACTCTGAAAAGGTTGAAAGTTGGCATGATATCATCATTTAATCCACATAGCATGTGCAAGAAAGTTGAGAGGGTTACGGCAAAAACTGGATGCACTTCGTGTACAAAACGGACAATCTCTTTCAAAGTATCAGGATTTCATCCGAAAACTCGTCTGTTACAAAGGGATTTCATTTTTTAACACTTATTTGAACTCCTGACTTTTTGTGTGTTCAAAATGCACCATTCAAAGCCACATCATCATTTTTCAATCCTTTCTGACGTCATTTGTTATTTTTCATGCATTTACTAATTATTTTGAGCTATAAGACCCTAAAATTGAAAAGCATTTCAAATGAACTCTGAAAAGGTTGAAAGTTGGCATGATATCATCATTTCATCCACATAGCATGTGCAAGAAAGTTGAGAGGGTTACGGCAAAAACTGGATGCACTTCGTGTACAAAACGGACAATCTCTTTCAAAGTATCAGGATTTCATCCGAAAACTCGTCTGTTACAAAGGGATTTCATTTTTTAACACTTATTTGAACTCCTGACTTTTTGTGTGTTCAAAATGCACCATTCAATGCCACATCATCATTTTTCAATCCTTTCTGACTTCATTTGTTATTTTTCATGCATTTAGTAATTATTTTGAGCTATAAGACCCTAAAATTGAAAAGCATTTCAAATGAACTCTGAAAAGGTTGAAAGTTGGCATGATATCATCATTTCATCCACATAGCATGTGCAAGAAAGTTGAGAGGGTTACGGCAAAAACTGGATGCACTTCGTGTACAAAACGGACAATCTCTTTCAAAGTATCAGGATTTAATCCGGAAACTCGTCTGTTACAAAGGGATTTCATTTTTTGAAACTTATTTGAACTCCTGACTTTTTGTGTGTTCAAAATGCACCATTCAAAGCCACATCATCATTTTCAATCCTTTCTGACTTCATTTGTTATTTTTCACGCATTTACTAATTATTTTGAGCTATAAGACCCTAATATTGAAAAGCATTTCAAATCAACTCGGAAAAGGTAAAAAGTTGGCATGATATCATCATTTCATCCACATAGCATGTGCAAGTAAGTTGAGAGGGTTACGGCAAAAACTGGATGCACTTCGTGTACAAAACGGACAATCTCTTTCAAAGTATCAGGATTTCATCCCGAAACTCGTCTGTTACAAAGGGATTTCATTTTTGAAAACTTATTTGAACTCCTGACTTTTTGTGTGTTCAAAATGCACCATTCAAAGCCACATCATCATTTTTCAATCCTTTCTAACTTCATTTGTTATTTTTCATGCATTTACTAATTATTTTGAGCTATAAGACCCTAAAATTGAAAAGCATTTCAAATGAACTCTGAAAAGGTTGAAAGTTGGCATGATATCATCATTTCATCCACATAGCATGTGCAAGAAAGTTGACAGGGTTACGGCAAAAACTGGATGCACTTCGTGTACAAAACGGACAATCTCTTTCAAAGTAATCAGGATTTCATCCGGAAACTCGTCTGTTACAAAGGGATTTCATGTTTTGAAACTTATTTGAACTCCTGACTTTTTGTGTGTTCCAAATGCACCATTCAAAGCCACATCATCATTTTTCAATCCTTTCTGACTTCATTTGTTATTTTTCATGCATTTACCAATTATTTTGAGCTATAGGACCCTAAAATTGAAAAGCATTTCAAATGAACTCTGAAAAGGTTGAAAGTTGGCATGATATCATCATTTCATCCACATAGCATGTGCAAGAAAGTTGAGAGGGTTACGGCAAAAACTGGATGCACTTCGTGTACAAAACGGACAATCTCTTTCAAAGTATCAGGATTTCATCCGGAAACTCGTCTGTTACAAAGGGATTTCATTTTTGAAAACTTATTTGAACTCCTGACTTTTTGTGTGTTCAAAATGCACCATTCAAAGCCACATCATCATTTTTCAATCCTTTCTGACTTCATTTGTTATTTTTCATGCATTTACTAATTATTTTGAGCTATAAGACCCTAAAATTGAAAAGCATTTCAAATGAACTCTGAAAAGGTTGAAAGTTGGCATGATATCATCATTTAATCCACATAGCATGTGCAAGAAAGTTGAGAGGGTTACGGCAAAAACTGGATGCACTTCGTGTACAAAACGGACAATCTCTTTCAAAGTATCAGGATTTCATCCGGAAACTCGTCTGTTACAAAGGGATTTCATTTTTTGAAACTTACTTGAACTCCTGACTTTTTGTGTGTTCAAAATGCACCATTCAAAGCCACATCATCATTTTTCAATCCTTTCTGACTTCATTTGTTATTTTTCATGCATTTACTAATTATTTTGAGCTATAAGACCCTAAAATTGAAAATCATTTCAAATGAACTCTGAAAAGGTTGAAAGTTGGCATGATATCATCATTTCATCCACATAGCATGTGCAAGAAAGTTGAGAGGGTTACGGCAAAAACTGGATGCACTTCGTGTACAAAACGGACAATCTCTTTCAAAGTATCAGGATTTCATCCGAAAACTCGTCTGTTACAAAGGGATTTCATTTTTTAACACTTATTTGAACTCCTGACTTTGTGTGTGTTCAAAATGCACCATTCAAAGCCACATCATCATTTTTCAATCCTTTCTGACTTCATTTGTTATTTTTCATGCATTTACTAATTATTTTGAGCTATAAGACCCTAAAATTGAAAAGCATTTCAAATGAACTCTGAAAAGGTTGAAAGTTGGCATGATATCATCATTTCATCCACATAGCATGTGCAAGAAAGTTGACAGGGTTACGGCAAAAACTGGATGCACTTCGTGTACAAAACGGACAATCTCTTTCAAAGTATCAGGATTTCATCCGGAAACTCGTCTGTTACAAAGGGATTTCATGTTTTGAAACTTATTTGAACTCCTGACTTTTTGTGTGTTCAAAATGCACCATTCAAAGCCACATCATCATTTTTCAATCCTTTCTGACTTCATTTGTTATTTTTCATGCATTTACCAATTATTTTGAGCTATAGGACCCTAAAATTGAAAAGCATTTCAAATGAACTCTGAAAAGGTTGAAAGTTGGCATGATATCATCATTTCATCCACATAGCATGTGCAAGAAAGTTGAGAGGGTTACGGCAAAAACTGGATGCACTTCGTGTACAAAACGGACAATCTCTTTCAAAGTATCAGGATTTCATCCGGAAACTCGTCTGTTACAAAGGGATTTCATTTTTGAAAACTTATTTGAACTCCTGACTTTTTGTGTGTTCAAAATGCACCATTCAAAGCCACATCATCATTTTTCAATCCTTTCTGACTTCATTTGTTATTTTTCATGCATTTACTAATTATTTTGAGCTATAAGACCCTAAAATTGAAAAGCATTTCAAATGAACTCTGAAAAGGTTGAAAGTTGGCATGATATCATCATTTAATCCACATAGCATGTGCAAGAAAGTTGAGAGGGTTACGGCAAAAACTGGATGCACTTCGTGTACAAAACGGACAATCTCTTTCAAAGTATCAGGATTTCTTCCGGAAACTCGTCTGTTACAAAGGGATTTCATTTTTTGAAACTTACTTGAACTCCTGACTTTTTGTGTGTTCAAAATGCACCATTCAAAGCCACATCATCATTTTTCAATCCTTTCTGACTTCATTTGTTATTTTTCATGCATTTACTAATTATTTTGAGCTATAAGACCCTAAAATTGAAAATCATTTCAAATGAACTCTGAAAAGGTTGAAAGTTGGCATGATATCATCATTTCATCCACATAGCATGTGCAAGAAAGTTGAGAGGGTTACGGCAAAAACTGGATGCACTTCGTGTACAAAACGGACAATCTCTTTCAAAGTATCAGGATTTAATCCGGAAACTCGTCTGTTACAAAGGGATTTCATTTTTTGAAACTTATTTGAACTCCTGACTTTTTGTGTGTTCAAAATGCACCATTCAAAGCCACATCATTATTTTCAATCCTTTCTGACTTCATTTGTTATTTTTCATGCATTTACTAATTATTTTGAGCTATAAGACCCTAAAATTGAAAAGCATTTCAAATCAACTCGGAAAAGGTTAAAAGTTGGCATGATATCATCATTTCATCCACATAGCATGTGCAAGTAAGTTGAGAGGGTTACGGCAAAAACTGGATGCACTTCGTGTACAAAACGGACAATCTCTTTCAAAGTATCAGGATTTCATCCGGAAACTCGTCTGTTACAAAGGGATTTCATTTTTGAAAACTTATTTGAACTCCTGACTTTTTGTGTGTTCAAAATGCACCATGCAAAGCCACATCATCATTTTTCAATCCTTTCTGACTTCATTTGTTATTTTTCATGCATTTACTAATTATTTTGAGCTATAAGACCCTAAAATTGAAAAGCATTTCAAATGAACTCTGAAAAGGTTGAAAGTTGGCATGATATCATCATTTAATCCACATAGCATGTGCAAGAAAGTTGAGAGGGTTACGGCAAAAACTGGATGCACTTCGTGTACAAAACGGACAATCTCTTTCAAAGTATCAGGATTTCATCCGGAAACTCGTCTATTACAAAGGGATTTCATTTTTGAAACTTACTTGAACTCCTGACTTTTTGTGTGTTCAAAATGCACCATTCAAAGCCACATCATCATTTTTCAATCCTTTCTGACTTCATTTGTTATTTTTCATGCATTTACTAATTATTTTGAGCTATAAGACCCTAAAATTGAAAATCATTTCAAATGAACTCTGAAAAGGTTGAAAGTTGGCATGATATCATCATTTCATCCACATAGCATGTGCAAGAAAGTTGAGAGGGTTACGGCAAAAACTGGATGCACTTCGTGTACAAAACGGACAATCTCTTTCAAAGTATCAGGATTTCATCCGGAAACTCGTCTGTTACAAAGGGATTTCATTTTTTAACACTTATTTGAACTCCTGACTTTTTGTGTGTTCAAAATGCACCATTCAAAGCCACATCATCATTTTTCAATCCTTTCTGACTTCATTTGTTATTTTTCATGCATTTACCAATTATTTTGAGCTATAGGACCCTAAAATTGAAAAGCATTTCAAATGAACTCTGAAAAGGTTGAAAGTTGGCATGATATCATCATTTCATCCACATAGCATGTGCAAGAAAGTTGAGAGGGTTACGGCAAAAACTGGATGCACTTCGTGTACAAAACGGACAATCTCTTTCAAAGTATCAGGATTTCATCCGAAAACTCGTCTGTTACAAAGGGATTTCATTTTTTAACACTTATTTGAACTCCTGACTTTTTGTGTGTTCAAAATGCACCATTCAAAGCCACATCATCATTTTTCAATCCTTTCTGACTTCATTTGTTATTTTTCATGCATTTAGTAATTATTTTGAGCTATAAGACCCTAAAATTGAAAAGCATTTCAAATGAACTCTGAAAAGGTTGAAAGTTGGCATGATATCATCATTTCATCCACATAGCATGTGCAAGAAAGTTGAGAGGGTTACGGCAAAAACTGGATGCACTTCGTGTACAAAACGGACAATCTCTTTCAAAGTATCAGGATTTAATCCGGAAACTCGTCTGTTACAAAGGGATTTCATTTTTTGAAACTTATTTGAACTCCTGACTTTTTGTGTGTTCAAAATGCACCATTCAAAGCCACATCATCATTTTCAATCCTTTCTGACTTCATTTGTTATTTTTCACGCATTTACTAATTATTTTGAGCTATAAGACCCTAATATTGAAAAGCATTTCAAATCAACTCGGAAAAGGTAAAAAGTTGGCATGATATCATCATTTCATCCACATAGCATGTGCAAGTAAGTTGAGAGGGTTACGGCAAAAACTGGATGCACTTCGTGTACAAAACGGACAATCTCTTTCAAAGTATCAGGATTTCATCCCGAAACTCGTCTGTTACAAAGGGATTTCATTTTTGAAAACTTATTTGAACTCCTGACTTTTTGTGTGTTCAAAATGCACCATTCAAAGCCACATCATCATTTTTCAATCCTTTCTAACTTCATTTGTTATTTTTCATGCATTTACTAATTATTTTGAGCTATAAGACCCTAAAATTGAAAAGCATTTCAAATGAACTCTGAAAAGGTTGAAAGTTGGCATGATATCATCATTTCATCCACATAGCATGTGCAAGAAAGTTGACAGGGTTACGGCAAAAACTGGATGCACTTCGTGTACAAAACGGACAATCTCTTTCAAAGTATCAGGATTTCATCCGGAAACTCGTCTGTTACAAAGGGATTTCATGTTTTGAAACTTATTTGAACTCCTGACTTTTTGTGTGTTCCAAATGCACCATTCAAAGCCACATCATCATTTTTCAATCCTTTCTGACTTCATTTGTTATTTTTCATGCATTTACCAATTATTTTGAGCTATAGGACCCTAAAATTGAAAAGCATTTCAAATGAACTCTGAAAAGGTTGAAAGTTGGCATGATATCATCATTTCATCCACATAGCATGTGCAAGAAAGTTGAGAGGGTTACGGCAAAAACTGGATGCACTTCGTGTACAAAACGGACAATCTCTTTCAAAGTATCAGGATTTCATCCGGAAACTCGTCTGTTACAAAGGGATTTCATTTTTGAAAACTTATTTGAACTCCTGACTTTTTGTGTGTTCAAAATGCACCATTCAAAGCCACATCATCATTTTTCAATCCTTTCTGACTTCATTTGTTATTTTTCATGCATTTACTAATTATTTTGAGCTATAAGACCCTAAAATTGAAAAGCATTTCAAATGAACTCTGAAAAGGTTGAAAGTTGGCATGATATCATCATTTAATCCACATAGCATGTGCAAGAAAGTTGAGAGGGTTACGGCAAAAACTGGATGCACTTCGTGTACAAAACGGACAATCTCTTTCAAAGTATCAGGATTTCATCCGGAAACTCGTCTATTACAAAGGGATTTCATTTTTTGAAACTTACTTGAACTCCTGACTTTTTGTGTGTTCAAAATGCACCATTCAAAGCCACATCATCATTTTTCAATCCTTTCTGACTTCATTTGTTATTTTTCATGCATTTACTAATTATTTTGAGCTATAAGACCCTAAAATTGAAAATCATTTCAAATGAACTCTGAAAAGGTTGAAAGTTGGCATGATATCATCATTTCATCCACATAGCATGTGCAAGAAAGTTGAGAGGGTTACGGCAAAAACTGGATGCACTTCGTGTACAAAACGGACAATCTCTTTCAAAGTATCAGGATTTCATCCGGAAACTCGTCTGTTACAAAGGGATTTCATTTTGTAACACTTATTTGAACTCCTGACTTTTTGTGTGTTCAAAATGCACCATTCAAAGCCACATCATCATTTTTCAATCCTTTCTGACTTCATTTGTTATTTTTCATGCATTTACCAATTATTTTGAGCTATAGGACCCTAAAATTGAAAAGCATTTCAAATGAACTCTGAAAAGGTTGAAAGTTGGCATGATATCATCATTTCATCCACATAGCATGTGCAAGAAAGTTGAGAGGGTTACGGCAAAAACTGGATGCACTTCGTGTACAAAACGGACAATCTCTTTCAAAGTATCAGGATTTCATCCGAAAACTCGTCTGTTACAAAGGGATTTCATTTTTTAACACTTATTTGAACTCCTGACTTTTTGTGTGTTCAAAATGCACCATTCAAAGCCACATCATCATTTTTCAATCCTTTCTGACTTCATTTGTTATTTTTCATGCATTTAGTAATTATTTTGAGCTATAAGACCCTAAAATTGAAAAGCATTTCAAATGAACTCTGAAAAGGTTGAAAGTTGGCATGATATCATCATTTCATCCACATAGCATGTGCAAGAAAGTTGAGAGGGTTACGGCAAAAACTGGATGCACTTCGTGTACAAAACGGACAATCTCTTTCAAAGTATCAGGATTTAATCCGGAAACTCGTCTGTTACAAAGGGATTTCATTTTTTGAAACTTATTTGAACTCCTGACTTTTTGTGTATTCAAAATGCACCATTCAAAGCCACATCATCATTTTCAATCCTTTCTGACTTCATTTGTTATTTTTCACGCATTTACTAATTATTTTGAGCTATAAGACCCTAATATTGAAAAGCATTTCAAATCAACTCGGAAAAGGTAAAAAGTTGGCATGATATCATCATTTCATCCACATAGCATGTGCAAGTAAGTTGAGAGGGTTACGGCAAAAACTGGATGCACTTCGTGTACAAAACGGACAATCTCTTTCAAAGTATCAGGATTTCATCCCGAAACTCGTCTGTTACAAAGGGATTTCATTTTTGAAAACTTATTTGAACTCCTGACTTTTTGTGTGTTCAAAATGCACCATTCAAAGCCACATCATCATTTTTCAATCCTTTCTAACTTCATTTGTTATTTTTCATGCATTTACTAATTATTTTGAGCTATAAGACCCTAAAATTGAAAAGCATTTCAAATGAACTCTGAAAAGGTTGAAAGTTGGCATGATATCATCATTTCATCCACATAGCATGTGCAAGAAAGTTGACAGGGTTACGGCAAAAACTGGATGCACTTCGTGTACAAAACGGACAATCTCTTTCAAAGTATCAGGATTTCATCCGGAAACTCGTCTGTTACAAAGGGATTTCATGTTTTGAAACTTATTTGACCTCCTGACTTTTTGTGTGTTCCAAATGCACCATTCAAAGCCACATCATCATTTTTCAATCCTTTCTGACTTCATTTGTTATTTTTCATGCATTTACCAATTATTTTGAGCTATAGGACCCTAAAATTGAAAAGCATTTCAAATGAACTCTGAAAAGGTTGAAAGTTGGCATGATATCATCATTTCATCCACATAGCATGTGCAAGAAAGTTGAGAGGGTTACGGCAAAAACTGGATGCACTTCGTGTACAAAACGGACAATCTCTTTCAAAGTATCAGGATTTCATCCGGAAACTCGTCTGTTACAAAGGGATTTCATTTTTGAAAACTTATTTGAACTCCTGACTTTTTGTGTGTTCAAAATGCACCATTCAAAGCCACATCATCATTTTTCAATCCTTTCTGACTTCATTTGTTATTTTTCATGCATTTACTAATTATTTTGAGCTATAAGACCCTAAAATTGAAAAGCATTTCAAATGAACTCTGAAAAGGTTGAAAGTTGGCATGATATCATCATTTCATCCACATAGCATGTGCAAGAAAGTTGACAGGGTTACGGCAAAAACTGGATGCACTTCGTGTACAAAACGGACAATCTCTTTCAAAGTATCAGGATTTCATCCGGAAACTCGTCTGTTACAAAGGGATTTCATTTTTTGAAACTTACTTGAACTCCTGACTTTTTGTGTGTTCAAAATGCACCATTCAAAGCCACATCATCATTTTTCAATCCTTTCTGACTTCATTTGTTATTTTTCATGCATTTACTAATTATTTTGAGCTATAAGACCCTAAAATTGAAAAGCATTTCAAATGAACTCTGAAAAGGTTGAAAGTTGGCATGATATCATCATTTAATCCACATAGCATGTGCAAGAAAGTTGAGAGGGTTACGGCAAAAACTGGATGCACTTCGTGTACAAAACGGACAATCTCTTTCAAAGTATCAGGATTTCATCCGGAAACTCGTCTGTTACAAAGGGATTTCATTTTTTGAAACTTACTTGAACACCTGACTTTTTGTGTGTTCAAAATGCACCATTCAAAGCCACATCATCATTTTTCAATCCTTTCTGACTTCATTTGTTATTTTTCATGCATTTACTAATTATTTTGAGCTATAAGACCCTAAAATTGAAAATCATTTCAAATGAACTCTGAAAAGGTTGAAAGTTGGCATGATATCATCATTTCATCCACATAGCATGTGCAAGAAAGTTGAGAGGGTTACGGCAAAAACTGGATGCACTTCGTGTACAAAACGGACAATCTCTTTCAAAGTATCAGGATTTCATCCGAAAACTCGTCTGTTACAAAGGGATTTCATTTTTAACACTTATTTGAACTCCTGACTTTGTGTGTGTTCAAAATGCACCATTCAAAGCCACATCATCATTTTTCAATCCTTTCTGACTTCATTTGTTATTTTTCATGCATTTACTAATTATTTTGAGCTATAAGACCCTAAAATTGAAAAGCATTTCAAATGAACTCTGAAAAGGTTGAAAGTTGGCATGATATCATCATTTCATCCACATAGCATGTGCAAGAAAGTTGACAGGGTTACGGCAAAAACTGGATGCACTTCGTGTACAAAACGGACAATCTCTTTCAAAGTATCAGGATTTCATCCGGAAACTCGTCTGTTACAAAGGGATTTCATGTTTTGAAACTTATTTGAACTCCTGACTTTTTGTGTGTTCAAAATGCACCATTCAAAGCCACATCATCATTTTTCAATCCTTTCTGACTTCATTTGTTATTTTTCATGCATTTACCAATTATTTTGAGCTATAGGACCCTAAAATTGAAAAGCATTTCAAATGAACTCTGAAAAGGTTGAAAGTTGGCATGATATCATCATTTCATCCACATAGCATGTGCAAGAAAGTTGAGAGGGTTACGGCAAAAACTGGATGCACTTCGTGTACAAAACGGACAATCTCTTTCAAAGTATCAGGATTTCATCCGGAAACTCGTCTGTTACAAAGGGATTTCATTTTTGAAAACTTATTTGAACTCCTGACTTTTTGTGTGTTCAAAATGCACCATTCAAAGCCACATCATCATTTTTCAATCCTTTCTGACTTCATTTGTTATTTTTCATGCATTTACTAATTATTTTGAGCTATAAGACCCTAAAATTGAAAAGCATTTCAAATGAACTCTGAAAAGGTTGAAAGTTGGCATGATATCATCATTTAATCCACATAGCATGTGCAAGAAAGTTGAGAGGGTTACGGCAAAAACTGGATGCACTTCGTGTACAAAACGGACAATCTCTTTCAAAGTATCAGGATTTCATCCGGAAACTCGTCTGTTACAAAGGGATTTCATTTTTTGAAACTTACTTGAACTCCTGACTTTTTGTGTGTTCAAAATGCACCATTCAAAGCCACATCATCATTTTTCAATCCTTTCTGACTTCATTTGTTATTTTTCATGCATTTACTAATTATTTTGAGCTATAAGACCCTAAAATTGAAAATCATTTCAAATGAACTCTGAAAAGGTTGAAAGTTGGCATGATATCATCATTTCATCCACATAGCATGTGCAAGAAAGTTGAGAGGGTTACGGCAAAAACTGGATGCACTTCGTGTACAAAACGGACAATCTCTTTCAAAGTATCAGGATTTAATCCGGAAACTCGTCTGTTACAAAGGGATTTCATTTTTTGAAACTTATTTGAACTCCTGACTTTTTGTGTGTTCAAAATGCACCATTCAAAGCCACATCATTATTTCAATCCTTTCTGACTTCATTTGTTATTTTTCATGCATTTACTAATTATTTTGAGCTATAAGACCCTAAAATTGAAAAGCATTTCAAATCAACTCGGAAAGGTTAAAAGTTGGCATGATATCATCATTTCATCCACATAGCATGTGCAAGTAAGTTGAGAGGGTTACGGCAAAAACTGGATGCACTTCGTGTACAAAACGGACAATCTCTTTCAAAGTATCAGGATTTCATCCGGGAACTCGTCTGTTACAAAGGGATTTCATTTTTGAAAACTTATTTGAACTCCTGACTTTTTGTGTGTTCAAAATGCACCATTCAAAGCCACATCATCATTTTTCAATCCTTTCTGACTTCATTTGTTATTTTTCATGCATTTACTAATTATTTTGAGCTATAAGACCCTAAAATTGAAAATCATTTCAAATGAACTCTGAAAAGGTTGAAAGTTGGCATGATATCATCATTTCATCCACATAGCATGTGCAAGAAAGTTGAGAGGGTTACGGCAAAAACTGGATGCACTTCGTGTACAAAACGGACAATCTCTTTCAAAGTATCAGGATTTCATCCGGAAACTCGTCTGTTACAAAGGGATTTCATTTTTTAACACTTATTTGAACTCCTGACTTTTTGTGTGTTCAAAATGCACCATTCAAAGGCACATCATCATTTTTCAATCCTTTCTGACTTCATTTGTTATTTTTCATGCATTTACCAATTATTTGAGCTATAGGACCCTAAAATTGAAAAGCATTTCAAATGAACTCTGAAAAGGTTGAAAGTTGGCATGATATCATCATTTCATCACATAGCATGTGCAAGAAAGTTGAGAGGGTTACGGCAAAAACTGGATGCACTTCGTGTACAAAACGGACAATCTCTTTCAAAGTATCAGGATTTAATCCGGAAACTCGTCTGTTACAAAGGGATTTCATTTTTTGAAACTTATTTGAACTCCTGACTTTTTGGTGTTCAAAATGCACCATTCAAAGCCACATCATCATTTTCAATCCTTTCTGACTTCATTTGTTATTTTTCATGCATTTACTAATTATTTTGAGCTATAAGACCCTAAAATTGAAAAGCATTTCAAATGAACTCTGAAAAGGTTGAAAGTTGGCATGATATCATCATTTAATCCACATAGCATGTGCAAGAAAGTTGAGAGGGTTACGGCAAAAACTGGATGCACTTCGTGTACAAAACGGACAATCTCTTTCAAAGTATCAGGATTTCATCCGGAAACTCGTCTGTTACAAAGGGATTTCATTTTTTAACACTTATTTGAACTCCTGACTTTTTGTGTGTTCAAAATGCACCATTCAAAGGCACATCATCATTTTTCAATCCTTTCTGACTTCATTTGTTATTTTTCATGCATTTACCAATTATTTTGAGCTATAGGACCCTAAAATTGAAAAGCATTTCAAATGAACTCTGAAAAGGTTGAAAGTTGGCATGATATCATCATTTCATCCACATAGCATGTGCAAGAAAGTTGAGAGGGTTACGGCAAAAACTGGATGCACTTCGTGTACAAAACGGACAATCTCTTTCAAAGTATCAGGATTTAATCCGGAAACTCGTCTGTTACAAAGGGATTTCATTTTTGAAACTTATTTGAACTCCTGACTTTTTGGTGTTCAAAATGCACCATTCAAAGCCACATCATCATTTTCAATCCTTTCTGACTTCATTTGTTATTTTTCATGCATTTACTAATTATTTTGAGCTATAAGACCCTAAAATTGAAAAGCATTTCAAATGAACTCTGAAAAGGTTGAAAGTTGGCATGATATCATCATTTAATCCACATAGCATGTGCAAGAAAGTTGAGAGGGTTACGGCAAAAACTGGATGCACTTCGTGTACAAAACGGACAATCTCTTTCAAAGTATCAGGATTTCATCCGGAAACTCGTCTGTTACAAAGGGATTTCATTTTTTGAAACTTACTTGAACTCCTGACTTTTTGTGTGTTCAAAATGCACCATTCAAAGCCACATCATCATTTTTCAATCCTTTCTGACTTCATTTGTTATTTTTCATGCATTTACTAATTATTTTGAGCTATAAGACCCTAAAATTGAAAAGCATTTCAAATGAACTCTGAAAAGGTTGAAAGTTGGCATGATATCATCATTTAATCCACATAGCATGTGCAAGAAAGTTGAGAGGGTTACGGCAAAAACTGGATGCACTTCGTGTACAAAACGGACAATCTCTTTCAAAGTATCAGGATTTCATCCGGAAACTCGTCTGTTACAAAGGGATTTCATTTTTTGAAACTTACTTGAACTCCTGACTTTTTGTGTGTTCAAAATGCACCATTCAAAGCCACATCATCATTTTTCAATCCTTTCTGACTTCATTTGTTATTTTTCATGCATTTACTAATTATTTTGAGCTATAAGACCCTAAAATTGAAAATCATTTCAAATGAACTCTGAAAATGTTGAAAGTTGGCATGATATCATCATTTCATCCACATAGCATGTGCAAGAAAGTTGAGAGGGTTACGGCAAAAACTGGATGCACTTCGTGTACAAAACGGACAATCTCTTTCAAAGTATCAGGATTTAATCCGGAAACTCGTCTGTTACAAAGGGATTTCATTTTTTGAAACTTATTTGAACTCCTGACTTTTTGTGTGTTCAAAATGCACCATTCAAAGCCACATCATTATTTTCAATCCTTTCTGACTTCATTTGTTATTTTTCATGCATTTACTAATTATTTTGAGCTATAAGACCCTAAAATTGAAAAGCATTTCAAATCAACTCGGAAAAGGTTAAAAGTTGGCATGATATCATCATTTCATCCACATAGCATGTGCAAGTAAGTTGAGAGGGTTACGGCAAAAACTGGATGCACTTCGTGTACAAAACGGACAATCTCTTTCAAAGTATCAGGATTTCATCCGGGAACTCGTCTGTTACAAAGGGATTTCATTTTTGAAAACTTATTTGAACTCCTGACTTTTTGTGTGTTCAAAATGCACCATTCAAAGCCACATCATCATTTTTCAATCCTTTCTGACTTCATTTGTTATTTTTCATGCATTTACTAATTATTTTGAGCTATAAGACCCTAAAATTGAAAATCATTTCAAATGAACTCTGAAAAGGTTGAAAGTTGGCATGATATCATCATTTCATCCACATAGCATGTGCAAGAAAGTTGAGAGGGTTACGACAAAAACTGGATGCACTTCGTGTACAAAACGGACAATCTCTTTCAAAGTATCAGGATTTCATCCGGAAACTCGTCTGTTACAAAGGGATTTCATTTTTTAACACTTATTTGAACTCCTGACTTTTTGTGTGTTCAAAATGCACCATTCAAAGGCACATCATCATTTTTCAATCCTTTCTGACTTCATTTGTTATTTTTCATGCATTTACCAATTATTTTGAGCTATAGGACCCTAAAATTGAAAAGCATTTCAAATGAACTCTGAAAAGGTTGAAAGTTGGCATGATATCATCATTTCATCCACATAGCATGTGCAAGAAAGTTGAGAGGGTTACGGCAAAAACTGGATGCACTTCGTGTACAAAACGGACAATCTCTTTCAAAGTATCAGGATTTAATCCGGAAACTCGTCTGTTACAAAGGGATTTCATTTTTTGAAACTTATTTGAACTCCTGACTTTTTGGTGTTCAAAATGCACCATTCAAAGCCACATCATCATTTTCAATCCTTTCTGACTTCATTTGTTATTTTTCATGCATTTACTAATTATTTTGAGCTATAAGACCCTAAAATTGAAAAGCATTTCAAATGAACTCTGAAAAGGTTGAAAGTTGGCATGATATCATCATTTAATCCACATAGCATGTGCAAGAAAGTTGAGAGGGTTACGGCAAAAACTGGATGCACTTCGTGTACAAAACGGACAATCTCTTTCAAAGTATCAGGATTTCATCCGGAAACTCGTCTGTTACAAAGGGATTTCATTTTTTGAAACTTACTTGAACTCCTGACTTTTTGTGTGTTCAAAATGCACCATTCAAAGCCACATCATCATTTTTCAATCCTTTCTGACTTCATTTGTTATTTTTCATGCATTTACTAATTATTTTGAGCTATAAGACCCTAAAATTGAAAATCATTTCAAATGAACTCTGAAAAGGTTGAAAGTTGGCATGATATCATCATTTCATCCACATAGCATGTGCAAGAAAGTTGAGAGGGTTACGGCAAAAACTGGATGCACTTCGTGTACAAAACGGACAATCTCTTTCAAAGTATCAGGATTTAATCCGGAAACTCGTCTGTTACAAAGGGATTTCATTTTTTGAAACTTATTTGAACTCCTGACTTTTTGTGTGTTCAAAATGCACCATTCAAAGCCACATCATTATTTTCAATCCTTTCTGACTTCATTTGTTATTTTTCATGCATTTACTAATTATTTTGAGCTATAAGACCCTAAAATTGAAAAGCATTTCAAATCAACTCGGAAAAGGTTAAAAGTTGGCATGATATCATCATTTCATCCACATAGCATGTGCAAGTAAGTTGAGAGGGTTACGGCAAAAACTGGATGCACTTCGTGTACAAAACGGACAATCTCTTTCAAAGTATCAGGATTTCATCCGGAAAATCGTCTGTTACAAAGGGATTTCATTTTTGAAAACTTATTTGAACTCCTGACTTTTTGTGTGTTCAAAATGCACCATTCAAAGCCACATCATCATTTTTCAATCCTTTCTGACTTCATTTGTTATTTTTCATGCATTTACTAATTATTTTGAGCTATAAGACCCTAAAATTGAAAATCATTTCAAATGAACTCTGAAAAGGTTGAAAGTTGGCATGATATCATCATTTCATCCACATAGCATGTGCAAGAAAGTTGAGAGGGTTACGGCAAAAACTGGATGCACTTCGTGTACAAAACGGACAATCTCTTTCAAAGTATCAGGATTTCATCCGGAAACTCGTCTGTTACAAAGGGATTTCATTTTTTAACACTTATTTGAACTCCTGACTTTTTGTGTGTTCAAAATGCACCATTCAAAGCCACATCATCATTTTTCAATCCTTTCTGACTTCATTTGTTATTTTTCATGCATTTACCAATTATTTTGAGCTATAGGACCCTAAAATTGAAAAGCATTTCAAATGAACTCTGAAAAGGTTGAAAGTTGGCATGATATCATCATTTCATCCACATAGCATGTGCAAGAAAGTTGAGAGGGTTACGGCAAAAACTGGATGCACTTCGTGTACAAAACGGACAATCTCTTTCAAAGTATCAGGATTTAATCCGGAAACTCGTCTGTTACAAAGGGATTTCATTTTTTGAAACTTATTTGAACTCCTGACTTTTGGTGTTCAAAATGCACCATTCAAAGCCACATCATCATTTTCAATCCTTTCTGACTTCATTTGTTATTTTTCATGCATTTACTAATTATTTTGAGCTATAAGACCCTAAAATTGAAAAGCATTTCAAATGAACTCTGAAAAGGTTGAAAGTTGGCATGATATCATCATTTCATCCACATAGGCATGTGCAAGAAAGTTGAGAGGGTTACGGCAAAAAACTGGATGCACTTCGTGTACAAAACGGACAATCTCTTTCAAAGTATCAGGATTTAATCCGGAAACTCGTCTGTTACAAAGGGATTTCATTTTTTGAAACTTATTTGAACTCCTGACTTTTTGTGTGTTCAAAATGCACCATTCAAAGCCACATCATCATTTTCAATCCTTTCTGACTTCATTTGTTATTTTTCATGCATTTACTAATTATTTTGAGCTATAAGACCCTAATATTGAAAAGCATTTCAAATCAACTCGGAAAAGGTAAAAAGTTGGCATGATATCATCATTTCATCCACATAGCATGTGCAAGTAAGTTGAGAGGGTTACGGCAAAAACTGGATGCACTTCGTGTACAAAACGGACAATCTCTTTCAAAGTATCAGGATTTCATCCGGAAACTCGTCTGTTACAAAGGGATTTCATTTTTGAAAACTTATTTGAACTCCTGACTTTTTGTGTGTTCAAAATGCACCATTCAAAGCCACATCATCATTTTTCAATCCTTTCTGACTTCATTTGTTATTTTTCATGCATTTACTAATTATTTTGAGCTATAAGACCCTAAAATTGAAAAGCATTTCAAATGAACTCTGAAAAGGTTGAAAGTTGGCATGATATCATCATTTCATCCACATAGCATGTGCAAGAAAGTTGACAGGGTTACGGCAAAAACTGGATGCACTTCGTGTACAAAACGGACAATCTCTTTCAAAGTATCAGGATTTCATCCGGAAACTCGTCTGTTACAAAGGGATTTCATGTTTTGAAACTTATTTGAACTCCTGACTTTTTGTGTGTTCAAAATGCACCATTCAAAGCCACATCATCATTTTTCAATCCTTTCTGACTTCATTTGTTATTGTTCATGCATTTACTAATTATTTTGAGCTATAGGACCCTAAAATTGAAAAGCATTTCAAATGAACTCTGAAAAGGTTGAAAGTTGGCATGATATCATCATTTCATCCACATAGCATGTGCAAGAAAGTTGAGAGGGTTACGGCAAAAACTGGATGCACTTCGTGTACAAAACGGACAATCTCTTTCAAAGTATCAGGATTTCATCCGGAAACTCGTCTGTTACAAAGGGATTTCATTTTTGAAAACTTATTTGAACTCCTGACTTTTTGTGTGTTCAAAATGCACCATTCAAAGCCACATCATCATTTTTCAATCCTTTCTGACTTCATTTGTTATTTTTCATGCATTTACTAATTATTTTGAGCTATAAGACCCTAAAATTGAAAAGCATTTCAAATGAACTCTGAAAAGGTTGAAAGTTGGCATGATATCATCATTTAATCCACATAGCATGTGCAAGAAAGTTGAGAGGGTTACGGCAAAAACTGGATGCACTTCGTGTACAAAACGGACAATCTCTTTCAAAGTATCAGGATTTCATCCGGAAACTCGTCTGTTACAAAGGGATTTCATTTTTTGAAACTTACTTGAACTCCTGACTTTTTGTGTGTTCAAAATGCACCATTCAAAGCCACATCATCATTTTTCAATCCTTTCTGACTTCATTTGTTATTTTTCATGCATTTACTAATTATTTTGAGCTATAAGACCCTAAAATTGAAAATCATTTCAAATGAACTCTGAAAAGGTTGAAAGTTGGCATGATATCATCATTTCATCCACATAGCATGTGCAAGAAAGTTGAGAGGGTTACGGCAAAAACTGGATGCACTTCGTGTACAAAACGGACAATCTCTTTCAAAGTATCAGGATTTCATCCGAAAACTCGTCTGTTACAAAGGGATTTCATTTTTTAACACTTATTTGAACTCCTGACTTTTTGTGTGTTCAAAATGCACCATTCAAAGCCACATCATCATTTTTCAATCCTTTCTGACTTCATTTGTTATTTTTCATGCATTTACTAATTATTTTGAGCTATAAGACCCTAAAATTGAAAAGCATTTCAAATGAACTCTGAAAAGGTTGAAAGTTGGCATGATATCATCATTTCATCCACATAGCATGTGCAAGAAAGTTGAGAGGGTTACGGCAAAAACTGGATGCACTTCGTGTACAAAACGGACAATCTCTTTCAAAGTATCAGGATTTCATCCGGAAACTCGTCTGTTACAAAGGGATTTCATTTTTGAAAACTTATTTGAACTCCTGACTTTTTGTGTGTTCAAAATGCACCATTCAAAGCCACATCATCATTTTTCAATCCTTTCTGACTTCATTTGTTATTTTTCATGCATTTACTAATTATTTTGAGCTATAAGACCCTAAAATTGAAAAGCATTTCAAATGAACTCTGAAAAGGTTGAAAGTTGGCATGATATCATCATTTCATCCACATAGCATGTGCAAGAAAGTTGACAGGGTTACGGCAAAAACTGGATGCACTTCGTGTACAAAACGGACAATCTCTTTCAAAGTATCAGGATTTCATCCGGAAACTCGTCTGTTACAAAGGGATTTCATGTTTTGAAACTTATTTGAACTCCTGACTTTTTGTGTGTTCAAAATGCACCATTCAAAGCCACATCATCATTTTTCAATCCTTTCTGACTTCATTTGTTATTGTTCATGCATTTACTAATTATTTTGAGCTATAGGACCCTAAAATTGAAAAGCATTTCAAATGAACTCTGAAAAGGTTGAAAGTTGGCATGATATCATCATTTCATCCACATAGCATGTGCAAGAAAGTTGAGAGGGTTACGGCAAAAACTGGATGCACTTCGTGTACAAAACGGACAATCTCTTTCAAAGTATCAGGATTTCATCCGGAAACTCGTCTGTTACAAAGGGATTTCATTTTTGAAAACTTATTTGAACTCCTGACTTTTTGTGTGTTCAAAATGCACCATTCAAAGCCACATCATCATTTTTCAATCCTTTCTGACTTCATTTGTTATTTTTCATGCATTTACTAATTATTTTGAGCTATAAGACCCTAAAATTGAAAAGCATTTCAAATGAACTCTGAAAAGGTTGAAAGTTGGCATGATATCATCATTTAATCCACATAGCATGTGCAAGAAAGTTGAGAGGGTTACGGCAAAAACTGGATGCACTTCGTGTACAAAACGGACAATCTCTTTCAAAGTATCAGGATTTCATCCGGAAACTCGTCTGTTACAAAGGGATTTCATTTTTTGAAACTTACTTGAACTCCTGACTTTTTGTGTGTTCAAAATGCACCATTCAAAGCCACATCATCATTTTTCAATCCTTTCTGACTTCATTTGTTATTTTTCATGCATTTACTAATTATTTTGAGCTATAAGACCCTAAAATTGAAAAGCATTTCAAATGAACTCTGAAAAGGTTTGAAAGTTGGCATGATATCATCATTTCATCCACATAGCATGTGCAAGAAAGTTGAGAGGGTTACGGCAAAAACTGGATGCACTTCGTGTACAAAACGGACAATCTCTTTCAAAGTATCAGGATTTCATCCGAAAACTCGTCTGTTACAAAGGGATTTCATTTTTGAAACTTATTTGAACTCCTGACTTTTTGTGTGTTCAAAATGCACCATTCAAAGCCACATCATCATTTTTCAATCCTTTCTGACTTCATTTGTTATTTTTCATGCATTTACTAATTATTTTGAGCTATAAGACCCTAAAATTGAAAAGCATTTCAAATGAACTCTGAAAAGGTTGAAAGTTGGCATGATATCATCATTTCATCCACATAGCATGTGCAAGAAAGTTGACAGGGTTACGGCAAAAACTGGATGCACTTCGTGTACAAAACGGACAATCTCTTTCAAAGTATCAGGATTTCATCCGGAAACTCGTCTGTTACAAAGGGATTTCATGTTTTGAAACTTATTTGAACTCCTGACTTTTTGTGTGTTCAAAATGCACCATTCAAAGCCACATCATCATTTTTCAATCCTTTCTGACTTCATTTGTTATTTTTCATGCATTTACCAATTATTTTGAGCTATAGGACCCTAAAATTGAAAAGCATTTCAAATGAACTCTGAAAAGGTTGAAAGTTGGCATGATATCATCATTTCATCCACATAGCATGTGCAAGAAAGTTGAGAGGGTTTACGGCAAAAACTGGATGCACTTCGTGTACAAAACGGACAATCTCTTTCAAAGTATCAGGATTTCATCCGGAAACTCGTCTGTTACAAAGGGATTTCATTTTGAAAACTTATTTGAACTCCTGACTTTTTGTGTGTTCAAAATGCACCATTCAAAGCCACATCATCATTTTTCAATCCTTTCTGACTTCATTTCTTATTTTTCATGCATTTACTAATTATTTTGAGCTATAAGACCCTAAAATTGAAAAGCATTTCAAATGAACTCTGAAAAGGTTGAAAGTTGGCATGATATCATCATTTCATCCACACAGCATGTGCAAGTAAGTTGAGAGGGTTACGGCAAAAACTGGATGCACTTCGTGTACAAAACGGACAATCTCTTTCAAAGTATCAGGATTTCATCCGGAAACTCGTCTGTTACAAAGGGATTTCATGTTTTGAAACTTATTTGAACTCCTGACTTTTTGTGTGTTCAAAATGCACCATTCAAAGCCACATCATCATTTTTCAATCCTTTCTGACTTCATTTGTTATTTTTCATGCATTTACCAATTATTTTGAGCTATAGGACCCTAAAATTGAAAAGCATTTCAAATGAACTCTGAAAAGGTTGAAAGTTGGCATGATATCATCATTTCATCCACATAGCATGTGCAAGAAAGTTGAGAGGGTTACGGCAAAAACTGGATGCACTTCGTGTACAAAACGGACAATCTCTTTCAAAGTATCAGGATTTCATCCGAAAACTCGTCTGTTACAAAGGGATTTCATTTTTTAACACTTATTTGAACTCCTGACTTTTTGTGTGTTCAAAATGCACCATTCAAAGCCACATCATCATTTTTCAATCCTTTCTGACTTCATTTGTTATTTTTTCATGCATTTACTAATTATTTTGAGCTATAAGACCCTAAAATTGAAAAGCATTTCAAATGAACTCTGAAAAGGTTGAAAGTTGGCATGATATCATCATTTCATCCACATAGCATGTGCAAGAAAGTTGAGAGGGTTACGGCAAAAACTGGATGCACTTCGTGTACAAAACGGACAATCTCTTTCAAAGTATCAGGATTTCATCCGGAAACTCGTCTGTTACAAAGGGATTTCATGTTTGAAACTTATTTGAACTCCTGACTTTTTGTGTGTTCAAAATGCACCATTCAAAGCCACATCATCATTTTTCAATCCTTTCTGACTTCATTTGTTATTTTTCATGCATTTACCAATTATTTTGAGCTATAGGACCCTAAAATTGAAAAGCATTTCAAATGAACTCTGAAAAGGTTGAAAGTTGGCATGATATCATCATTTCATCCACATAGCATGTGCAAGAAAGTTGAGAGGGTTACGGCAAAAACTGGATGCACTTCGTGTACAAAACGGACAATCTCTTTCAAAGTATCAGGATTTCATCCGGAAACTCGTCTGTTACAAAGGGATTTCATTTTTGAAAACTTATTTGAACTCCTGACTTTTTGTGTGTTCAAAATGCACCATTCAAAGCCACATCATCATTTTTCAATCCTTTCTGACTTCATTTCTTATTTTTCATGCATTTACTAATTATTTTGAGCTATAAGACCCTAAAATTGAAAAGCATTTCAAATGAACTCTGAAAAGGTTGAAAGTTGGCATGATATCATCATTTAATCCACATAGCATGTGCAAGAAAGTTGAGAGGGTTACGGCAAAAACTGGATGCACTTCGTGTACAAAACGGACAATCTCTTTCAAAGTATCAGGATTTCATCGGAAACTCGTCTGTTACAAAGGGATTTCATTTTTGAAACTTACTTGAACTCCTGACTTTTTGTGTGTTCAAAATGCACCATTCAAAGCCACATCATCATTTTTCAATCCTTTCTGACTTCATTTGTTATTTTTCATGCATTTACTAATTATTTTGAGCTATAAGACCCTAAAATTGAAAATCATTTCAAATGAACTCGGAAAAGGTTGAAAGTTGGCATGATATCATCATTTCATCCACATAGCATGTGCAAGAAAGTTGAGAGGGTTACGGCAAAAACTGGATGCACTTCGTGTACAAAACGGACAATCTCTTTCAAAGTATCAGGATTTCATCCGGAAACTCGTCTGTTACAAAGGGATTTCATGTTTTGAAACTTATTTGAACTCCTGACTTTTTGTGTGTTCAAAATGCACCATTCAAAGCCACATCATCATTTTTCAATCCTTTCTGACTTCATTTGTTATTTTTCATGCATTTACTAATTATTTTGAGCTATAAGACCCTAAAATTGAAAAGCATTTCAAATGAACTCTGAAAAGGTTGAAAGTTGGCATGATATCATCATTTCATCCACATAGCATGTGCAAGAAAGTTGACAGGGTTACGGCAAAAACTGGATGCACTTCGTGTACAAAACGGACAATCTCTTTCAAAGTATCAGGATTTCATCCGGAAACTCGTCTGTTACAAAGGGATTTCATGTTTTGAAACTTATTTGAACTCCTGACTTTTTGTGTGTTCAAAATGCACCATGCAAAGCCACATCATCATTTTTCAATCCTTTCTGACTTCATTTGTTATTTTTCATGCATTTACTAATTATTTTGAGCTATAAGACCCTAAAATTGAAAAGCATTTCAAATGAACTCTGAAAAGGTTGAAAGTTGGCATGATATCATCATTTCATCCACATAGCATGTGCAAGAAAGTTGACAGGGTTACGGCAAAAACTGGATGCACTTCGTGTACAAAAACGGACAATCTCTTTCAAAGTATCAGGATTTCATCCGGAAACTCGTCTGTTACAAAGGGATTTCATGTTTTGAAACTTATTTGAACTCCTGACTTTTTGTGTGTTCAAAATGCA